>NW_022588100.1:0-23459 GCF_009834535.1 Camelus ferus | reverse complement strand
ACTAGCAAACTCCACTCCATACATATATATGGGGAGGAAATAGCTCCAACCCGGTTTTACAGTGAAAACTGCAGGAACTTCAAACCGGCGCTAGGAAACAGACTGAGAAACCAGAGTAAAAGTTTCTCCTGCAACCGTTCCCTTTGTGCTAGATGAACGAACGTCTCTCCACATGCTCAGTCTGAGAGATAAGTGTGTGTGAAAGCCGTCCTTCACCTAGCTTGTTGGGAACACAAAGTTTCTTTTCAGTTGCAAACTCCACTCCATACATATATATGGGGAGGTACTAGCTCCAACTCGGTTTACAGTGAAAACTGCAGGAACTTCAAACCGGCACTAGGAAACAGACTGAGAAACCAGAGTAAAAGTTTCTCCTGCAACCCGTTCCCTTTGTGCTAGATGAACGAACGTCTCTCCACATGCTCAGTTCTGAGAGATAAGTGTGTGTGAAAGCCGTCCTTCACCTAGCTTGTTGGGAACACAAAGTTTCTTTTCACTTGCAAACTCCACTCCATACATATATATGGGGAGGTACTAGCTCCAACTCGGTTTTACAGTGAAAACTGCAGGAACTTCAAACCGGCACTAGGAAACAGACTGAGAAACCAGAGTAAAAGTTTCTCCTGCAACCCGTTCCCTTTGTGCTAGATGAACGAACGTCTCTCCACATGCTCAGTTCTGAGAGATAAGTGTGTGTGAAAGCCGTCCTTCACCTAGCTTGTTGGGAACACAAAGTTTCTTTTCAGTTGCAAACTCCACTCCATACATATATATGGGGAGGTACTAGCTCCAACTCGGTTTTACAGTGAAAACTGCAGGAACTTCAAACCGGCACTAGGAAACAGACTGAGAAACCAGAGTAAAAGTTTCTCCTGCAACCCGTTCCCTTTGTGCTAGATGAACGAACGTCTCTCCACATGCTCAGTTCTGAGAGATAAGTGTGTGTGAAAGCCGTCCTTCACCTAGCTTGTTGGGAACACAAAGTTTCTTTTCAGTTGCAAACTCCACTCCATACATATATATGGGGAGGTACTAGCTCCAACTCGGTTTTACAGTGAAAACTGCAGGAACTTCAAACCGGCACTAGGAAACAGACTGAGAAACCAGAGTAAAAGTTTCTCCTGCAACCCGTTCCCTTTGTGCTAGATGAACGAACGTCTCTCCACATGCTCAGTTCTGAGAGATAAGTGTGTGTGAAAGCCGTCCTTCACCTAGCTTGTTGGGAACACAAAGTTTCTTTTCACTTGCAAACTCCACTCCATACATATATATGGGGAGGTACTAGCTCCAACTCGGTTTTACAGTGAAAACTGCAGGAACTTCAAACCGGCACTAGGAAACAGACTGAGAAACCAGAGTAAAAGTTTCTCCTGCAACCCGTTCCCTTTGTGCTAGATGAACGAACGTCTCTCCACATGCTCAGTTCTGAGAGATAAGTGTGTGTGAAAGCCGTCCTTCACCTAGCTTGTTGGGAACACAAAGTTTCTTTCACTTGCAAACTCCACTCCATACATATATATGGGGAGGTACTAGCTCCAACTCGGTTTTACAGTGAAAACTGCAGGAACTTCAAACCGGCAGCTAGGAAACAGACTGAGAAACCAGAGTAAAAGTTTCTCCTGCAACCCGTTCCCTTTGTGCTAGATGAACGAACGTCTCTCCACATGCTCAGTTCTGAGAGATAAGTGTGTGTGAAAGCCGTCCTTCACCTAGCTTGTTGGGAACACAAAGTTTCTTTTCACTTGCAAACTCCACTCCATACATATATATGGGGAGGTACTAGCTCCAACTCGGTTTTACAGTGAAAACTGCAGGAACTTCAAACCGGCACTAGGAAACAGACTGAGAAACCAGAGTAAAAGTTTCTCCTGCAACCCGTTCCCTTTGTGCTAGATGAACGAACGTCTCTCCACATGCTCAGTTCTGAGAGATAAGTGTGTGTGAAAGCCGTCCTTCACCTAGCTTGTTGGGAACACAAAGTTTCTTTTCACTTGCAAACTCCACTCCATACATATATATGGGGAGGTACTAGCTCCAACTCGGTTTTACAGTGAAAACTGCAGGAACTTCAAACCGGCACTAGGAAACAGACTGAGAAACCAGAGTAAAAGTTTCTCCTGCAACCCGTTCCCTTTGTGCTAGATGAACGAACGTCTCTCCACATGCTCAGTTCTGAGAGATAAGTGTGTGTGAAAGCCGTCCTTCACCTAGCTTGTTGGGAACACAAAGTTTCTTTTCACTTGCAAACTCCACTCCATACATATATATGGGGAGGTACTAGCTCCAACTCGGTTTTACAGTGAAAACTGCAGGAACTTCAAACCGGCACTAGGAAACAGACTGAGAAACCAGAGTAAAAGTTTCTCCTGCAACCCGTTCCCTTTGTGCTAGATGAACGAACGTCTCTCCACATGCTCAGTTCTGAGAGATAAGTGTGTGTGAAAGCCGTCCTTCACCTAGCTTGTTGGGAACACAAAGTTTCTTTTCACTTGCAAACTCCACTCCATACATATATATGGGGAGGTACTAGCTCCAACTCGGTTTTACAGTGAAAACTGCAGGAACTTCAAACCGGCACTAGGAAACAGACTGAGAAACCAGAGTAAAAGTTTCTCCTGCAACCCGTTCCCTTTGTGCTAGATGAACGAACGTCTCTCCACATGCTCAGTTCTGAGAGATAAGTGTGTGTGAAAGCCGTCCTTCACCTAGCTTGTTGGGAACACAAAGTTTCTTTTCACTTGCAAACTCCACTCCATACATATATATGGGGAGGTACTAGCTCCAACTCGGTTTTACAGTGAAAACTGCAGGAACTTCAAACCGGCACTAGGAAACAGACTGAGAAACCAGAGTAAAAGTTTCTCCTGCAACCCGTTCCCTTTGTGCTAGATGAACGAACGTCTCTCCACATGCTCAGTTCTGAGAGATAAGTGTGTGTGAAAGCCGTCCTTCACCTAGCTTGTTGGGAACACAAAGTTTCTTTTCACTTGCAAACTCCACTCCATACATATATATGGGGAGGTACTAGCTCCAACTCGGTTTTACAGTGAAAACTGCAGGAACTTCAAACCGGCACTAGGAAACAGACTGAGAAACCAGAGTAAAAGTTTCTCCTGCAACCCGTTCCCTTTGTGCTAGATGAACGAACGTCTCTCCACATGCTCAGTTCTGAGAGATAAGTGTGTGTGAAAGCCGTCCTTCACCTAGCTTGTTGGGAACACAAAGTTTCTTTTCAGTTGCAAACTCCACTCCATACATATATATGGGGAGGTACTAGCTCCAACTCGGTTTTACAGTGAAAACTGCAGGAACTTCAAACCGGCACTAGGAAACAGACTGAGAAACCAGAGTAAAAGTTTCTCCTGCAACCCGTTCCCTTTGTGCTAGATGAACGAACGTCTCTCCACATGCTCAGTTCTGAGAGATAAGTGTGTGTGAAAGCCGTCCTTCACCTAGCTTGTTGGGAACACAAAGTTTCTTTTCACTTGCAAACTCCACTCCATACATATATATGGGGAGGTACTAGCTCCAACTCGGTTTTACAGTGAAAACTGCAGGAACTTCAAACCGGCACTAGGAAACAGACTGAGAAACCAGAGTAAAAGTTTCTCCTGCAACCCGTTCCCTTTGTGCTAGATGAACGAACGTCTCTCCACATGCTCAGTTCTGAGAGATAAGTGTGTGTGAAAGCCGTCCTTCACCTAGCTTGTTGGGAACACAAAGTTTCTTTTCACTTGCAAACTCCACTCCATACATATATATGGGGAGGTACTAGCTCCAACTCGGTTTTACAGTGAAAACTGCAGGAACTTCAAACCGGCACTAGGAAACAGACTGAGAAACCAGAGTAAAAGTTTCTCCTGCAACCCGTTCCCTTTGTGCTAGATGAACGAACGTCTCTCCACATGCTCAGTTCTGAGAGATAAGTGTGTGTGAAAGCCGTCCTTCACCTAGCTTGTTGGGAACACAAAGTTTCTTTTCACTTGCAAACTCCACTCCATACATATATATGGGGAGGTACTAGCTCCAACTCGGTTTTACAGTGAAAACTGCAGGAACTTCAAACCGGCACTAGGAAACAGACTGAGAAACCAGAGTAAAAGTTTCTCCTGCAACCCGTTCCCTTTGTGCTAGATGAACGAACGTCTCTCCACATGCTCAGTTCTGAGAGATAAGTGTGTGTGAAAGCCGTCCTTCACCTAGCTTGTTGGGAACACAAAGTTTCTTTTCACTTGCAAACTCCACTCCATACATATATATGGGGAGGTACTAGCTCCAACTCGGTTTTACAGTGAAAACTGCAGGAACTTCAAACCGGCACTAGGAAACAGACTGAGAAACCAGAGTAAAAGTTTCTCCTGCAACCCGTTCCCTTTGTGCTAGATGAACGAACGTCTCTCCACATGCTCAGTTCTGAGAGATAAGTGTGTGTGAAAGCCGTCCTTCACCTAGCTTGTTGGGAACACAAAGTTTCTTTTCACTTGCAAACTCCACTCCATACATATATATGGGGAGGTACTAGCTCCAACTCGGTTTTACAGTGAAAACTGCAGGAACTTCAAACCGGCACTAGGAAACAGACTGAGAAACCAGAGTAAAAGTTTCTCCTGCAACCCGTTCCCTTTGTGCTAGATGAACGAACGTCTCTCCACATGCTCAGTTCTGAGAGATAAGTGTGTGTGAAAGCCGTCCTTCACCTAGCTTGTTGGGAACACAAAGTTTCTTTTCACTTGCAAACTCCACTCCATACATATATATGGGGAGGTACTAGCTCCAACTCGGTTTTACAGTGAAAACTGCAGGAACTTCAAACCGGCACTAGGAAACAGACTGAGAAACCAGAGTAAAAGTTTCTCCTGCAACCCGTTCCCTTTGTGCTAGATGAACGAACGTCTCTCCACATGCTCAGTTCTGAGAGATAAGTGTGTGTGAAAGCCGTCCTTCACCTAGCTTGTTGGGAACACAAAGTTTCTTTTCACTTGCAAACTCCACTCCATACATATATATGGGGAGGTACTAGCTCCAACTCGGTTTTACAGTGAAAACTGCAGGAACTTCAAACCGGCACTAGGAAACAGACTGAGAAACCAGAGTAAAAGTTTCTCCTGCAACCCGTTCCCTTTGTGCTAGATGAACGAACGTCTCTCCACATGCTCAGTTCTGAGAGATAAGTGTGTGTGAAAGCCGTCCTTCACCTAGCTTGTTGGGAACACAAAGTTTCTTTTCACTTGCAAACTCCACTCCATACATATATATGGGGAGGTACTAGCTCCAACTCGGTTTTACAGTGAAAACTGCAGGAACTTCAAACCGGCACTAGGAAACAGACTGAGAAACCAGAGTAAAAGTTTCTCCTGCAACCCGTTCCCTTTGTGCTAGATGAACGAACGTCTCTCCACATGCTCAGTTCTGAGAGATAAGTGTGTGTGAAAGCCGTCCTTCACCTAGCTTGTTGGGAACACAAAGTTTCTTTTCACTTGCAAACTCCACTCCATACATATATATGGGGAGGTACTAGCTCCAACTCGGTTTTACAGTGAAAACTGCAGGAACTTCAAACCGGCACTAGGAAACAGACTGAGAAACCAGAGTAAAAGTTTCTCCTGCAACCCGTTCCCTTTGTGCTAGATGAACGAACGTCTCTCCACATGCTCAGTTCTGAGAGATAAGTGTGTGTGAAAGCCGTCCTTCACCTAGCTTGTTGGGAACACAAAGTTTCTTTTCACTTGCAAACTCCACTCCATACATATATATGGGGAGGTACTAGCTCCAACTCGGTTTTACAGTGAAAACTGCAGGAACTTCAAACCGGCACTAGGAAACAGACTGAGAAACCAGAGTAAAAGTTTCTCCTGCAACCCGTTCCCTTTGTGCTAGATGAACGAACGTCTCTCCACATGCTCAGTTCTGAGAGATAAGTGTGTGTGAAAGCCGTCCTTCACCTAGCTTGTTGGGAACACAAAGTTTCTTTTCACTTGCAAACTCCACTCCATACATATATATGGGGAGGTACTAGCTCCAACTCGGTTTTACAGTGAAAACTGCAGGAACTTCAAACCGGCACTAGGAAACAGACTGAGAAACCAGAGTAAAAGTTTCTCCTGCAACCCGTTCCCTTTGTGCTAGATGAACGAACGTCTCTCCACATGCTCAGTTCTGAGAGATAAGTGTGTGTGAAAGCCGTCCTTCACCTAGCTTGTTGGGAACACAAAGTTTCTTTTCACTTGCAAACTCCACTCCATACATATATATGGGGAGGTACTAGCTCCAACTCGGTTTTACAGTGAAAACTGCAGGAACTTCAAACCGGCACTAGGAAACAGACTGAGAAACCAGAGTAAAAGTTTCTCCTGCAACCCGTTCCCTTTGTGCTAGATGAACGAACGTCTCTCCACATGCTCAGTTCTGAGAGATAAGTGTGTGTGAAAGCCGTCCTTCACCTAGCTTGTTGGGAACACAAAGTTTCTTTTCACTTGCAAACTCCACTCCATACATATATATGGGGAGGTACTAGCTCCAACTCGGTTTTACAGTGAAAACTGCAGGAACTTCAAACCGGCACTAGGAAACAGACTGAGAAACCAGAGTAAAAGTTTCTCCTGCAACCCGTTCCCTTTGTGCTAGATGAACGAACGTCTCTCCACATGCTCAGTTCTGAGAGATAAGTGTGTGTGAAAGCCGTCCTTCACCTAGCTTGTTGGGAACACAAAGTTTCTTTTCACTTGCAAACTCCACTCCATACATATATATGGGGAGGTACTAGCTCCAACTCGGTTTTACAGTGAAAACTGCAGGAACTTCAAACCGGCACTAGGAAACAGACTGAGAAACCAGAGTAAAAGTTTCTCCTGCAACCCGTTCCCTTTGTGCTAGATGAACGAACGTCTCTCCACATGCTCAGTTCTGAGAGATAAGTGTGTGTGAAAGCCGTCCTTCACCTAGCTTGTTGGGAACACAAAGTTTCTTTTCACTTGCAAACTCCACTCCATACATATATATGGGGAGGTACTAGCTCCAACTCGGTTTTACAGTGAAAACTGCAGGAACTTCAAACCGGCACTAGGAAACAGACTGAGAAACCAGAGTAAAAGTTTCTCCTGCAACCCGTTCCCTTTGTGCTAGATGAACGAACGTCTCTCCACATGCTCAGTTCTGAGAGATAAGTGTGTGTGAAAGCCGTCCTTCACCTAGCTTGTTGGGAACACAAAGTTTCTTTTCACTTGCAAACTCCACTCCATACATATATATGGGGAGGTACTAGCTCCAACTCGGTTTTACAGTGAAAACTGCAGGAACTTCAAACCGGCACTAGGAAACAGACTGAGAAACCAGAGTAAAAGTTTCTCCTGCAACCCGTTCCCTTTGTGCTAGATGAACGAACGTCTCTCCACATGCTCAGTTCTGAGAGATAAGTGTGTGTGAAAGCCGTCCTTCACCTAGCTTGTTGGGAACACAAAGTTTCTTTTCACTTGCAAACTCCACTCCATACATATATATGGGGAGGTACTAGCTCCAACTCGGTTTTACAGTGAAAACTGCAGGAACTTCAAACCGGCACTAGGAAACAGACTGAGAAACCAGAGTAAAAGTTTCTCCTGCAACCCGTTCCCTTTGTGCTAGATGAACGAACGTCTCTCCACATGCTCAGTTCTGAGAGATAAGTGTGTGTGAAAGCCGTCCTTCACCTAGCTTGTTGGGAACACAAAGTTTCTTTTCACTTGCAAACTCCACTCCATACATATATATGGGGAGGTACTAGCTCCAACTCGGTTTTACAGTGAAAACTGCAGGAACTTCAAACCGGCACTAGGAAACAGACTGAGAAACCAGAGTAAAAGTTTCTCCTGCAACCCGTTCCCTTTGTGCTAGATGAACGAACGTCTCTCCACATGCTCAGTTCTGAGAGATAAGTGTGTGTGAAAGCCGTCCTTCACCTAGCTTGTTGGGAACACAAAGTTTCTTTTCACTTGCAAACTCCACTCCATACATATATATGGGGAGGTACTAGCTCCAACTCGGTTTTACAGTGAAAACTGCAGGAACTTCAAACCGGCACTAGGAAACAGACTGAGAAACCAGAGTAAAAGTTTCTCCTGCAACCCGTTCCCTTTGTGCTAGATGAACGAACGTCTCTCCACATGCTCAGTTCTGAGAGATAAGTGTGTGTGAAAGCCGTCCTTCACCTAGCTTGTTGGGAACACAAAGTTTCTTTTCACTTGCAAACTCCACTCCATACATATATATGGGGAGGTACTAGCTCCAACTCGGTTTTACAGTGAAAACTGCAGGAACTTCAAACCGGCACTAGGAAACAGACTGAGAAACCAGAGTAAAAGTTTCTCCTGCAACCCGTTCCCTTTGTGCTAGATGAACGAACGTCTCTCCACATGCTCAGTTCTGAGAGATAAGTGTGTGTGAAAGCCGTCCTTCACCTAGCTTGTTGGGAACACAAAGTTTCTTTTCACTTGCAAACTCCACTCCATACATATATATGGGGAGGTACTAGCTCCAACTCGGTTTTACAGTGAAAACTGCAGGAACTTCAAACCGGCACTAGGAAACAGACTGAGAAACCAGAGTAAAAGTTTCTCCTGCAACCCGTTCCCTTTGTGCTAGATGAACGAACGTCTCTCCACATGCTCAGTTCTGAGAGATAAGTGTGTGTGAAAGCCGTCCTTCACCTAGCTTGTTGGGAACACAAAGTTTCTTTTCACTTGCAAACTCCACTCCATACATATATATGGGGAGGTACTAGCTCCAACTCGGTTTTACAGTGAAAACTGCAGGAACTTCAAACCGGCACTAGGAAACAGACTGAGAAACCAGAGTAAAAGTTTCTCCTGCAACCCGTTCCCTTTGTGCTAGATGAACGAACGTCTCTCCACATGCTCAGTTCTGAGAGATAAGTGTGTGTGAAAGCCGTCCTTCACCTAGCTTGTTGGGAACACAAAGTTTCTTTTCACTTGCAAACTCCACTCCATACATATATATGGGGAGGTACTAGCTCCAACTCGGTTTTACAGTGAAAACTGCAGGAACTTCAAACCGGCACTAGGAAACAGACTGAGAAACCAGAGTAAAAGTTTCTCCTGCAACCCGTTCCCTTTGTGCTAGATGAACGAACGTCTCTCCACATGCTCAGTTCTGAGAGATAAGTGTGTGTGAAAGCCGTCCTTCACCTAGCTTGTTGGGAACACAAAGTTTCTTTTCACTTGCAAACTCCACTCCATACATATATATGGGGAGGTACTAGCTCCAACTCGGTTTTACAGTGAAAACTGCAGGAACTTCAAACCGGCACTAGGAAACAGACTGAGAAACCAGAGTAAAAGTTTCTCCTGCAACCCGTTCCCTTTGTGCTAGATGAACGAACGTCTCTCCACATGCTCAGTTCTGAGAGATAAGTGTGTGTGAAAGCCGTCCTTCACCTAGCTTGTTGGGAACACAAAGTTTCTTTTCACTTGCAAACTCCACTCCATACATATATATGGGGAGGTACTAGCTCCAACTCGGTTTTACAGTGAAAACTGCAGGAACTTCAAACCGGCACTAGGAAACAGACTGAGAAACCAGAGTAAAAGTTTCTCCTGCAACCCGTTCCCTTTGTGCTAGATGAACGAACGTCTCTCCACATGCTCAGTTCTGAGAGATAAGTGTGTGTGAAAGCCGTCCTTCACCTAGCTTGTTGGGAACACAAAGTTTCTTTTCACTTGCAAACTCCACTCCATACATATATATGGGGAGGTACTAGCTCCAACTCGGTTTTACAGTGAAAACTGCAGGAACTTCAAACCGGCACTAGGAAACAGACTGAGAAACCAGAGTAAAAGTTTCTCCTGCAACCCGTTCCCTTTGTGCTAGATGAACGAACGTCTCTCCACATGCTCAGTTCTGAGAGATAAGTGTGTGTGAAAGCCGTCCTTCACCTAGCTTGTTGGGAACACAAAGTTTCTTTTCACTTGCAAACTCCACTCCATACATATATATGGGGAGGTACTAGCTCCAACTCGGTTTTACAGTGAAAACTGCAGGAACTTCAAACCGGCACTAGGAAACAGACTGAGAAACCAGAGTAAAAGTTTCTCCTGCAACCCGTTCCCTTTGTGCTAGATGAACGAACGTCTCTCCACATGCTCAGTTCTGAGAGATAAGTGTGTGTGAAAGCCGTCCTTCACCTAGCTTGTTGGGAACACAAAGTTTCTTTTCACTTGCAAACTCCACTCCATACATATATATGGGGAGGTACTAGCTCCAACTCGGTTTTACAGTGAAAACTGCAGGAACTTCAAACCGGCACTAGGAAACAGACTGAGAAACCAGAGTAAAAGTTTCTCCTGCAACCCGTTCCCTTTGTGCTAGATGAACGAACGTCTCTCCACATGCTCAGTTCTGAGAGATAAGTGTGTGTGAAAGCCGTCCTTCACCTAGCTTGTTGGGAACACAAAGTTTCTTTTCACTTGCAAACTCCACTCCATACATATATATGGGGAGGTACTAGCTCCAACTCGGTTTTACAGTGAAAACTGCAGGAACTTCAAACCGGCACTAGGAAACAGACTGAGAAACCAGAGTAAAAGTTTCTCCTGCAACCCGTTCCCTTTGTGCTAGATGAACGAACGTCTCTCCACATGCTCAGTTCTGAGAGATAAGTGTGTGTGAAAGCCGTCCTTCACCTAGCTTGTTGGGAACACAAAGTTTCTTTTCACTTGCAAACTCCACTCCATACATATATATGGGGAGGTACTAGCTCCAACTCGGTTTTACAGTGAAAACTGCAGGAACTTCAAACCGGCACTAGGAAACAGACTGAGAAACCAGAGTAAAAGTTTCTCCTGCAACCCGTTCCCTTTGTGCTAGATGAACGAACGTCTCTCCACATGCTCAGTTCTGAGAGATAAGTGTGTGTGAAAGCCGTCCTTCACCTAGCTTGTTGGGAACACAAAGTTTCTTTTCACTTGCAAACTCCACTCCATACATATATATGGGGAGGTACTAGCTCCAACTCGGTTTTACAGTGAAAACTGCAGGAACTTCAAACCGGCACTAGGAAACAGACTGAGAAACCAGAGTAAAAGTTTCTCCTGCAACCCGTTCCCTTTGTGCTAGATGAACGAACGTCTCTCCACATGCTCAGTTCTGAGAGATAAGTGTGTGTGAAAGCCGTCCTTCACCTAGCTTGTTGGGAACACAAAGTTTCTTTTCACTTGCAAACTCCACTCCATACATATATATGGGGAGGTACTAGCTCCAACTCGGTTTTACAGTGAAAACTGCAGGAACTTCAAACCGGCACTAGGAAACAGACTGAGAAACCAGAGTAAAAGTTTCTCCTGCAACCCGTTCCCTTTGTGCTAGATGAACGAACGTCTCTCCACATGCTCAGTTCTGAGAGATAAGTGTGTGTGAAAGCCGTCCTTCACCTAGCTTGTTGGGAACACAAAGTTTCTTTTCACTTGCAAACTCCACTCCATACATATATATGGGGAGGTACTAGCTCCAACTCGGTTTTACAGTGAAAACTGCAGGAACTTCAAACCGGCACTAGGAAACAGACTGAGAAACCAGAGTAAAAGTTTCTCCTGCAACCCGTTCCCTTTGTGCTAGATGAACGAACGTCTCTCCACATGCTCAGTTCTGAGAGATAAGTGTGTGTGAAAGCCGTCCTTCACCTAGCTTGTTGGGAACACAAAGTTTCTTTTCACTTGCAAACTCCACTCCATACATATATATGGGGAGGTACTAGCTCCAACTCGGTTTTACAGTGAAAACTGCAGGAACTTCAAACCGGCACTAGGAAACAGACTGAGAAACCAGAGTAAAAGTTTCTCCTGCAACCCGTTCCCTTTGTGCTAGATGAACGAACGTCTCTCCACATGCTCAGTTCTGAGAGATAAGTGTGTGTGAAAGCCGTCCTTCACCTAGCTTGTTGGGAACACAAAGTTTCTTTTCACTTGCAAACTCCACTCCATACATATATATGGGGAGGTACTAGCTCCAACTCGGTTTTACAGTGAAAACTGCAGGAACTTCAAACCGGCACTAGGAAACAGACTGAGAAACCAGAGTAAAAGTTTCTCCTGCAACCCGTTCCCTTTGTGCTAGATGAACGAACGTCTCTCCACATGCTCAGTTCTGAGAGATAAGTGTGTGTGAAAGCCGTCCTTCACCTAGCTTG
Organism: Camelus ferus; assembly: GCF_009834535.1. Taxonomy (NCBI): domain Eukaryota; kingdom Metazoa; phylum Chordata; class Mammalia; order Artiodactyla; family Camelidae; genus Camelus; species Camelus ferus. The sequence goes on along the minus strand of NW_022588100.1, from coordinate 11,284 downwards.
TTGGGAACACAAAGTTTCTTTTCACTTGCAAACTCCACTCCATACATATATATGGGGAGGTACTAGCTCCAACTCGGTTTTACAGTGAAAACTGCAGGAACTTCAAACCGGCACTAGGAAACAGACTGAGAAACCAGAGTAAAAGTTTCTCCTGCAACCCGTTCCCTTTGTGCTAGATGAACGAACGTCTCTCCACATGCTCAGTTCTGAGAGATAAGTGTGTGTGAAAGCCGTCCTTCACCTAGCTTGTTGGGAACACAAAGTTTCTTTTCACTTGCAAACTCCACTCCATACATATATATGGGGAGGTACTAGCTCCAACTCGGTTTTACAGTGAAAACTGCAGGAACTTCAAACCGGCACTAGGAAACAGACTGAGAAACCAGAGTAAAAGTTTCTCCTGCAACCCGTTCCCTTTGTGCTAGATGAACGAACGTCTCTCCACATGCTCAGTTCTGAGAGATAAGTGTGTGTGAAAGCCGTCCTTCACCTAGCTTGTTGGGAACACAAAGTTTCTTTTCACTTGCAAACTCCACTCCATACATATATATGGGGAGGTACTAGCTCCAACTCGGTTTTACAGTGAAAACTGCAGGAACTTCAAACCGGCACTAGGAAACAGACTGAGAAACCAGAGTAAAAGTTTCTCCTGCAACCCGTTCCCTTTGTGCTAGATGAACGAACGTCTCTCCACATGCTCAGTTCTGAGAGATAAGTGTGTGTGAAAGCCGTCCTTCACCTAGCTTGTTGGGAACACAAAGTTTCTTTTCACTTGCAAACTCCACTCCATACATATATATGGGGAGGTACTAGCTCCAACTCGGTTTTACAGTGAAAACTGCAGGAACTTCAAACCGGCACTAGGAAACAGACTGAGAAACCAGAGTAAAAGTTTCTCCTGCAACCCGTTCCCTTTGTGCTAGATGAACGAACGTCTCTCCACATGCTCAGTTCTGAGAGATAAGTGTGTGTGAAAGCCGTCCTTCACCTAGCTTGTTGGGAACACAAAGTTTCTTTTCACTTGCAAACTCCACTCCATACATATATATGGGGAGGTACTAGCTCCAACTCGGTTTTACAGTGAAAACTGCAGGAACTTCAAACCGGCACTAGGAAACAGACTGAGAAACCAGAGTAAAAGTTTCTCCTGCAACCCGTTCCCTTTGTGCTAGATGAACGAACGTCTCTCCACATGCTCAGTTCTGAGAGATAAGTGTGTGTGAAAGCCGTCCTTCACCTAGCTTGTTGGGAACACAAAGTTTCTTTTCACTTGCAAACTCCACTCCATACATATATATGGGGAGGTACTAGCTCCAACTCGGTTTTACAGTGAAAACTGCAGGAACTTCAAACCGGCACTAGGAAACAGACTGAGAAACCAGAGTAAAAGTTTCTCCTGCAACCCGTTCCCTTTGTGCTAGATGAACGAACGTCTCTCCACATGCTCAGTTCTGAGAGATAAGTGTGTGTGAAAGCCGTCCTTCACCTAGCTTGTTGGGAACACAAAGTTTCTTTTCACTTGCAAACTCCACTCCATACATATATATGGGGAGGTACTAGCTCCAACTCGGTTTTACAGTGAAAACTGCAGGAACTTCAAACCGGCACTAGGAAACAGACTGAGAAACCAGAGTAAAAGTTTCTCCTGCAACCCGTTCCCTTTGTGCTAGATGAACGAACGTCTCTCCACATGCTCAGTTCTGAGAGATAAGTGTGTGTGAAAGCCGTCCTTCACCTAGCTTGTTGGGAACACAAAGTTTCTTTTCACTTGCAAACTCCACTCCATACATATATATGGGGAGGTACTAGCTCCAACTCGGTTTTACAGTGAAAACTGCAGGAACTTCAAACCGGCACTAGGAAACAGACTGAGAAACCAGAGTAAAAGTTTCTCCTGCAAACCCGTTCCCTTTGTGCTAGATGAACGAACGTCTCTCCACATGCTCAGTTCTGAGAGATAAGTGTGTGTGAAAGCCGTCCTTCACCTAGCTTGTTGGGAACACAAAGTTTCTTTTCACTTGCAAACTCCACTCCATACATATATATGGGGAGGTACTAGCTCCAACTCGGTTTTACAGTGAAAACTGCAGGAACTTCAAACCGGCACTAGGAAACAGACTGAGAAACCAGAGTAAAAGTTTCTCCTGCAACCCGTTCCCTTTGTGCTAGATGAACGAACGTCTCTCCACATGCTCAGTTCTGAGAGATAAGTGTGTGTGAAAGCCGTCCTTCACCTAGCTTGTTGGGAACACAAAGTTTCTTTTCACTTGCAAACTCCACTCCATACATATATATGGGGAGGTACTAGCTCCAACTCGGTTTTACAGTGAAAACTGCAGGAACTTCAAACCGGCACTAGGAAACAGACTGAGAAACCAGAGTAAAAGTTTCTCCTGCAACCCGTTCCCTTTGTGCTAGATGAACGAACGTCTCTCCACATGCTCAGTTCTGAGAGATAAGTGTGTGTGAAAGCCGTCCTTCACCTAGCTTGTTGGGAACACAAAGTTTCTTTTCACTTGCAAACTCCACTCCATACATATATATGGGGAGGTACTAGCTCCAACTCGGTTTTACAGTGAAAACTGCAGGAACTTCAAACCGGCACTAGGAAACAGACTGAGAAACCAGAGTAAAAGTTTCTCCTGCAACCCGTTCCCTTTGTGCTAGATGAACGAACGTCTCTCCACATGCTCAGTTCTGAGAGATAAGTGTGTGTGAAAGCCGTCCTTCACCTAGCTTGTTGGGAACACAAAGTTTCTTTTCACTTGCAAACTCCACTCCATACATATATATGGGGAGGTACTAGCTCCAACTCGGTTTTACAGTGAAAACTGCAGGAACTTCAAACCGGCACTAGGAAACAGACTGAGAAACCAGAGTAAAAGTTTCTCCTGCAACCCGTTCCCTTTGTGCTAGATGAACGAACGTCTCTCCACATGCTCAGTTCTGAGAGATAAGTGTGTGTGAAAGCCGTCCTTCACCTAGCTTGTTGGGAACACAAAGTTTCTTTTCACTTGCAAACTCCACTCCATACATATATATGGGGAGGTACTAGCTCCAACTCGGTTTTACAGTGAAAACTGCAGGAACTTCAAACCGGCACTAGGAAACAGACTGAGAAACCAGAGTAAAAGTTTCTCCTGCAACCCGTTCCCTTTGTGCTAGATGAACGAACGTCTCTCCACATGCTCAGTTCTGAGAGATAAGTGTGTGTGAAAGCCGTCCTTCACCTAGCTTGTTGGGAACACAAAGTTTCTTTTCACTTGCAAACTCCACTCCATACATATATATGGGGAGGTACTAGCTCCAACTCGGTTTTACAGTGAAAACTGCAGGAACTTCAAACCGGCACTAGGAAACAGACTGAGAAACCAGAGTAAAAGTTTCTCCTGCAACCCGTTCCCTTTGTGCTAGATGAACGAACGTCTCTCCACATGCTCAGTTCTGAGAGATAAGTGTGTGTGAAAGCCGTCCTTCACCTAGCTTGTTGGGAACACAAAGTTTCTTTTCACTTGCAAACTCCACTCCATACATATATATGGGGAGGTACTAGCTCCAACTCGGTTTTACAGTGAAAACTGCAGGAACTTCAAACCGGCACTAGGAAACAGACTGAGAAACCAGAGTAAAAGTTTCTCCTGCAACCCGTTCCCTTTGTGCTAGATGAACGAACGTCTCTCCACATGCTCAGTTCTGAGAGATAAGTGTGTGTGAAAGCCGTCCTTCACCTAGCTTGTTGGGAACACAAAGTTTCTTTTCACTTGCAAACTCCACTCCATACATATATATGGGGAGGTACTAGCTCCAACTCGGTTTTACAGTGAAAACTGCAGGAACTTCAAACCGGCACTAGGAAACAGACTGAGAAACCAGAGTAAAAGTTTCTCCTGCAACCCGTTCCCTTTGTGCTAGATGAACGAACGTCTCTCCACATGCTCAGTTCTGAGAGATAAGTGTGTGTGAAAGCCGTCCTTCACCTAGCTTGTTGGGAACACAAAGTTTCTTTTCACTTGCAAACTCCACTCCATACATATATATGGGGAGGTACTAGCTCCAACTCGGTTTTACAGTGAAAACTGCAGGAACTTCAAACCGGCACTAGGAAACAGACTGAGAAACCAGAGTAAAAGTTTCTCCTGCAACCCGTTCCCTTTGTGCTAGATGAACGAACGTCTCTCCACATGCTCAGTTCTGAGAGATAAGTGTGTGTGAAAGCCGTCCTTCACCTAGCTTGTTGGGAACACAAAGTTTCTTTTCACTTGCAAACTCCACTCCATACATATATATGGGGAGGTACTAGCTCCAACTCGGTTTTACAGTGAAAACTGCAGGAACTTCAAACCGGCACTAGGAAACAGACTGAGAAACCAGAGTAAAAGTTTCTCCTGCAACCCGTTCCCTTTGTGCTAGATGAACGAACGTCTCTCCACATGCTCAGTTCTGAGAGATAAGTGTGTGTGAAAGCCGTCCTTCACCTAGCTTGTTGGGAACACAAAGTTTCTTTTCACTTGCAAACTCCACTCCATACATATATATGGGGAGGTACTAGCTCCAACTCGGTTTTACAGTGAAAACTGCAGGAACTTCAAACCGGCACTAGGAAACAGACTGAGAAACCAGAGTAAAAGTTTCTCCTGCAACCCGTTCCCTTTGTGCTAGATGAACGAACGTCTCTCCACATGCTCAGTTCTGAGAGATAAGTGTGTGTGAAAGCCGTCCTTCACCTAGCTTGTTGGGAACACAAAGTTTCTTTTCACTTGCAAACTCCACTCCATACATATATATGGGGAGGTACTAGCTCCAACTCGGTTTTACAGTGAAAACTGCAGGAACTTCAAACCGGCACTAGGAAACAGACTGAGAAACCAGAGTAAAAGTTTCTCCTGCAACCCGTTCCCTTTGTGCTAGATGAACGAACGTCTCTCCACATGCTCAGTTCTGAGAGATAAGTGTGTGTGAAAGCCGTCCTTCACCTAGCTTGTTGGGAACACAAAGTTTCTTTTCACTTGCAAACTCCACTCCATACATATATATGGGGAGGTACTAGCTCCAACTCGGTTTTACAGTGAAAACTGCAGGAACTTCAAACCGGCACTAGGAAACAGACTGAGAAACCAGAGTAAAAGTTTCTCCTGCAACCCGTTCCCTTTGTGCTAGATGAACGAACGTCTCTCCACATGCTCAGTTCTGAGAGATAAGTGTGTGTGAAAGCCGTCCTTCACCTAGCTTGTTGGGAACACAAAGTTTCTTTTCACTTGCAAACTCCACTCCATACATATATATGGGGAGGTACTAGCTCCAACTCGGTTTTACAGTGAAAACTGCAGGAACTTCAAACCGGCACTAGGAAACAGACTGAGAAACCAGAGTAAAAGTTTCTCCTGCAACCCGTTCCCTTTGTGCTAGATGAACGAACGTCTCTCCACATGCTCAGTTCTGAGAGATAAGTGTGTGTGAAAGCCGTCCTTCACCTAGCTTGTTGGGAACACAAAGTTTCTTTTCACTTGCAAACTCCACTCCATACATATATATGGGGAGGTACTAGCTCCAACTCGGTTTTACAGTGAAAACTGCAGGAACTTCAAACCGGCACTAGGAAACAGACTGAGAAACCAGAGTAAAAGTTTCTCCTGCAACCCGTTCCCTTTGTGCTAGATGAACGAACGTCTCTCCACATGCTCAGTTCTGAGAGATAAGTGTGTGTGAAAGCCGTCCTTCACCTAGCTTGTTGGGAACACAAAGTTTCTTTTCACTTGCAAACTCCACTCCATACATATATATGGGGAGGTACTAGCTCCAACTCGGTTTTACAGTGAAAACTGCAGGAACTTCAAACCGGCACTAGGAAACAGACTGAGAAACCAGAGTAAAAGTTTCTCCTGCAACCCGTTCCCTTTGTGCTAGATGAACGAACGTCTCTCCACATGCTCAGTTCTGAGAGATAAGTGTGTGTGAAAGCCGTCCTTCACCTAGCTTGTTGGGAACACAAAGTTTCTTTTCACTTGCAAACTCCACTCCATACATATATATGGGGAGGTACTAGCTCCAACTCGGTTTTACAGTGAAAACTGCAGGAACTTCAAACCGGCACTAGGAAACAGACTGAGAAACCAGAGTAAAAGTTTCTCCTGCAACCCGTTCCCTTTGTGCTAGATGAACGAACGTCTCTCCACATGCTCAGTTCTGAGAGATAAGTGTGTGTGAAAGCCGTCCTTCACCTAGCTTGTTGGGAACACAAAGTTTCTTTTCACTTGCAAACTCCACTCCATACATATATATGGGGAGGTACTAGCTCCAACTCGGTTTTACAGTGAAAACTGCAGGAACTTCAAACCGGCACTAGGAAACAGACTGAGAAACCAGAGTAAAAGTTTCTCCTGCAACCCGTTCCCTTTGTGCTAGATGAACGAACGTCTCTCCACATGCTCAGTTCTGAGAGATAAGTGTGTGTGAAAGCCGTCCTTCACCTAGCTTGTTGGGAACACAAAGTTTCTTTTCACTTGCAAACTCCACTCCATACATATATATGGGGAGGTACTAGCTCCAACTCGGTTTTACAGTGAAAACTGCAGGAACTTCAAACCGGCACTAGGAAACAGACTGAGAAACCAGAGTAAAAGTTTCTCCTGCAACCCGTTCCCTTTGTGCTAGATGAACGAACGTCTCTCCACATGCTCAGTTCTGAGAGATAAGTGTGTGTGAAAGCCGTCCTTCACCTAGCTTGTTGGGAACACAAAGTTTCTTTTCACTTGCAAACTCCACTCCATACATATATATGGGGAGGTACGAGCTCCAACTCGGTTTTACAGTGAAAACTGCAGGAACTTCAAACCGGCACTAGGAAACAGACTGAGAAACCAGAGTAAAAGTTTCTCCTGCAACCCGTTCCCTTTGTGCTAGATGAACGAACGTCTCTCCACATGCTCAGTTCTGAGAGATAAGTGTGTGTGAAAGCCGTCCTTCACCTAGCTTGTTGGGAACACAAAGTTTCTTTTCACTTGCAAACTCCACTCCATACATATATATGGGGAGGTACTAGCTCCAACTCGGTTTTACAGTGAAAACTGCAGGAACTTCAAACCGGCACTAGGAAACAGACTGAGAAACCAGAGTAAAAGTTTCTCCTGCAACCCGTTCCCTTTGTGCTAGATGAACGAACGTCTCTCCACATGCTCAGTTCTGAGAGATAAGTGTGTGTGAAAGCCGTCCTTCACCTAGCTTGTTGGGAACACAAAGTTTCTTTTCACTTGCAAACTCCACTCCATACATATATATGGGGAGGTACTAGCTCCAACTCGGTTTTACAGTGAAAACTGCAGGAACTTCAAACCGGCACTAGGAAACAGACTGAGAAACCAGAGTAAAAGTTTCTCCTGCAACCCGTTCCCTTTGTGCTAGATGAACGAACGTCTCTCCACATGCTCAGTTCTGAGAGATAAGTGTGTGTGAAAGCCGTCCTTCACCTAGCTTGTTGGGAACACAAAGTTTCTTTTCACTTGCAAACTCCACTCCATACATATATATGGGGAGGTACTAGCTCCAACTCGGTTTTACAGTGAAAACTGCAGGAACTTCAAACCGGCACTAGGAAACAGACTGAGAAACCAGAGTAAAAGTTTCTCCTGCAACCCGTTCCCTTTGTGCTAGATGAACGAACGTCTCTCCACATGCTCAGTTCTGAGAGATAAGTGTGTGTGAAAGCCGTCCTTCACCTAGCTTGTTGGGAACACAAAGTTTCTTTTCACTTGCAAACTCCACTCCATACATATATATGGGGAGGTACTAGCTCCAACTCGGTTTTACAGTGAAAACTGCAGGAACTTCAAACCGGCACTAGGAAACAGACTGAGAAACCAGAGTAAAAGTTTCTCCTGCAACCCGTTCCCTTTGTGCTAGATGAACGAACGTCTCTCCACATGCTCAGTTCTGAGAGATAAGTGTGTGTGAAAGCCGTCCTTCACCTAGCTTGTTGGGAACACAAAGTTTCTTTTCACGTTGCAAACTCCACTCCATACATATATATGGGGAGGTACTAGCTCCAACTCGGTTTTACAGTGAAAACTGCAGGAACTTCAAACCGGCACTAGGAAACAGACTGAGAAACCAGAGTAAAAGTTTCTCCTGCAACCCGTTCCCTTTGTGCTAGATGAACGAACGTCTCTCCACATGCTCAGTTCTGAGAGATAAGTGTGTGTGAAAGCCGTCCTTCACCTAGCTTGTTGGGAACACAAAGTTTCTTTTCACTTGCAAACTCCACTCCATACATATATATGGGGAGGTACTAGCTCCAACTCGGTTTTACAGTGAAAACTGCAGGAACTTCAAACCGGCACTAGGAAACAGACTGAGAAACCAGAGTAAAAGTTTCTCCTGCAACCCGTTCCCTTTGTGCTAGATGAACGAACGTCTCTCCACATGCTCAGTTCTGAGAGATAAGTGTGTGTGAAAGCCGTCCTTCACCTAGCTTGTTGGGAACACAAAGTTTCTTTTCACTTGCAAACTCCACTCCATACATATATATGGGGAGGTACTAGCTCCAACTCGGTTTTACAGTGAAAACTGCAGGAACTTCAAACCGGCACTAGGAAACAGACTGAGAAACCAGAGTAAAAGTTTCTCCTGCAACCCGTTCCCTTTGTGCTAGATGAACGAACGTCTCTCCACATGCTCAGTTCTGAGAGATAAGTGTGTGTGAAAGCCGTCCTTCACCTAGCTTGTTGGGAACACAAAGTTTCTTTTCACTTGCAAACTCCACTCCATACATATATATGGGGAGGTACTAGCTCCAACTCGCTTTTACAGTGAAATCTGCAGGAACTTCAAACCGGCACTAGGAAACAGACTGAGAAACCAGAGTAAAAGTTTCTCCTGCAACCCGTTCCCTTTGTGCTAGATGAACGAACGTCTCTCCACATGCTCAGTTCTGAGAGATAAGTGGGTGTGAAAGCCGTCCTTCACCTAGCTTGTTGGGAACACAAAGTTTCTTTTCACTTGCAAACTCCACTCCATACATATATATGGGGAGGTACTAGCTCCAACTCGGTTTTACAGTGAAAACTGCAGGAACTTCAAACCGGCACTAGGAAACAGACTGAGAAACCAGAGTAAAAGTTTCTCCTGCAACCCGTTCCCTTTGTGCTAGATGAACGAACGTCTCTCCACATGCTCAGTTCTGAGAGATAAGTGTGTGTGAAAGCCGTCCTTCACCTAGCTTGTTGGGAACACAAAGTTTCTTTTCACTTGCAAACTCCACTCCATACATATATGGGGAGGTACTAGCTCCAACTCGGTTTTACAGTGAAAACTGCAGGAACTTCAAACCGGCACTAGGAAACAGACTGAGAAACCAGAGTAAAAGTTTCTCCTGCAACCCGTTCCCTTTGTGCTAGATGAACGAACGTCTCTCCACATGCTCAGTTCTGAGAGATAAGTGTGTGTGAAAGCCGTCCTTCACCTAGCTTGTTGGGAACACAAAGTTTCTTTTCACTTGCAAACTCCACTCCATACATATATATGGGGAGGTACTAGCTCCAACTCGGTTTTACAGTGAAAACTGCAGGAACTTCAAACCGGCACTAGGAAACAGACTGAGAAACCAGAGTAAAAGTTTCTCCTGCAACCCGTTCCCTTTGTGCTAGATGAACGAACGTCTCTCCACATGCTCAGTTCTGAGAGATAAGTGTGTGTGAAAGCCGTCCTTCACCTAGCTTGTTGGGAACACAAAGTTTCTTTTCACTTGCAAACTCCACTCCATACATATATATGGGGAGGTACTAGCTCCAACTCGGTTTTACAGTGAAAACTGCAGGAACTTCAAACCGGCACTAGGAAACAGACTGAGAAACCAGAGTAAAAGTTTCTCCTGCAACCCGTTCCCTTTGTGCTAGATGAACGAACGTCTCTCCACATGCTCAGTTCTGAGAGATAAGTGTGTGTGAAAGCCGTCCTTCACCTAGCTTGTTGGGAACACAAAGTTTCTTTTCACTTGCAAACTCCACTCCATACATATATATGGGGAGGTACTAGCTCCAACTCGGTTTTACAGTGAAAACTGCAGGAACTTCAAACCGGCACTAGGAAACAGACTGAGAAACCAGAGTAAAAGTTTCTCCTGCAACCCGTTCCCTTTGTGCTAGATGAACGAACGTCTCTCCACATGCTCAGTTCTGAGAGATAAGTGTGTGTGAAAGCCGTCCTTCACCTAGCTTGTTGGGAACACAAAGTTTCTTTTCACTTGCAAACTCCACTCCATACATATATATGGGGAGGTACTAGCTCCAACTCGGTTTTACAGTGAAAACTGCAGGAACTTCAAACCGGCACTAGGAAACAGACTGAGAAACCAGAGTAAAAGTTTCTCCTGCAACCCGTTCCCTTTGTGCTAGATGAACGAACGTCTCTCCACATGCTCAGTTCTGAGAGATAAGTGTGTGTGAAAGCCGTCCTTCACCTAGCTTGTTGGGAACACAAAGTTTCTTTTCACTTGCAAACTCCACTCCATACATATATATGGGGAGGTACTAGCTCCAACTCGGTTTTACAGTGAAAACTGCAGGAACTTCAAACCGGCACTAGGAAACAGACTGAGAACCAGAGTAAAAGTTTCTCCTGCAACCCGTTCCCTTTGTGCTAGATGAACGAACGTCTCTCCACATGCTCAGTTCTGAGAGATAAGTGTGTGTGAAAGCCGTCCTTCACCTAGCTTGTTGGGAACACAAAGTTTCTTTTCACTTGCAAACTCCACTCCATACATATATATGGGAGGTACTAGCTCCAACTCGGTTTTACAGTGAAACTGCAGGAACTTCAAACCGGCACTAGGAAACAGACTGAGAAACCAGAGTAAAAGTTTCTCCTGCAACCCGTTCCATTTGTGCTAGATGAACGAACGTCTCTCCACATGCTCAGTTCTGAGAGATAAGTGTGTGTGGAAAGCCGTCCTTCACCTAGCTTGTTGGGAACACAAAGTTTCTTTTCAGTTTGCAAACTCCCACTCCATACATATATATGGGGAGGGTACTAGCTCCAACTCGGTTTACAGTGAAAACTGCAGGAACATTCAAAACCGGCACTAGGAAACAGACTGAGAAACCAGAGTAAAGTTTCTCCTGCAACCCAGTTCCCTTTGTGCTAGATGAACGAACGTCTCTCCACATGCTCAGTTCTGAGAGATAGTGTGTGTGAAAGCCGTCCTTCACCTAGCTTGTTGGAACACAAAGTTTCTTTTCAGCTTGCAAACTCCACTCCATACATAATTATAGGAGGTACGAGCTCCAACTCGCTT
>NW_022588099.1:0-23471 GCF_009834535.1 Camelus ferus | reverse complement strand
CGACGTTGAATCCTTACAAAGAAATCAGAAGGTGTTATTAAAATACACGCTACCTATTTACTGGATAAAAGAACGTCCCACCACATGATGAAATATGAAAGAAAGTCTCCCCACATGCTCAAATCTTAGAGATAAGTGTGTGTGAAAGCTGTCCTTCAACTAGCATGTTGGGAACACAAAGTTTCTTTTCAGTTGCAAACTAGACTCCATACATATATAAGGGGAGGTACTAGCTCCAACTCGGTTTTACAGTGAAAACTGCAGGAACTTCAAACCGGCACTAGGAAAAAGACAAAGAAACCAGAGTAAAACTTGCTCCTGCAACCCGTTCCATTTCTGCTAGATGAACGAACGTCTCTCCACATGCTCATTTCTGAGAGAATAGTGTGTGTGAAAGCCGTCCTTCAATTAGCTTCTTGGGAACACAAAGTTTCTTTTCAGTTGCAAACTACACTCCATACATATATATGGGGAGGTACTAGCTCTAAATCGGGTTTACAGTGAAAAATGCAGTAAAATTAAAACGGCACTAGGAAATACACTAAGAAAACAGAGAAAAAGTGTATCCTGCAACCCGTTCCCTTGGAGCTAGATGAACGAACGTCTCTCCACATGCTCAGTTCTGAGAGATAAGTGTGTGTGAAAGCCGTCCTTCAAATAGCTTGTTGGGAACACAAAGTTTCTTTTCAGTTGCAAACTCCACTCCATACATATATATGGGGAGGTAGTAGCTCCAAATCGGTTTTACAGTGAAAACTGCAGGAACTTCAAACCGGCACTAGGAAACAGACTGAGAAAGCAGAGAAAAAGTGTCTCCTGCAAACCGTTCCCTTGGTGCTAGATGAACGAACGTCTCTCCACATGCTCAGTTCAGAGAGATAAGTGTGTGTGAAAGCCTTTCTTCACCTAGCTTGTTGGGAACACAAAGTTTCTTTTCAGTTGCAAACTCCACTCCATACATATATATGGGGAGCTACTAGCTCCAACACGGTTTTACAGAGAAAACTGAAGGAACTTCAAACTGGCACTAGGAAACAGACTGAGAAACCACAGAAAAAGTGTCTCCTGCAACCGGTTCCATTTCTGCTACATAAACGAACGTCTCTCCACATGCTAAGTTCTGAGAGATAAGTGTGTGTGAAAGCCGTCTTTCAAGTAGCTTGTTCGGAACACTAAGTTTCTATTCAGTTGCAAACTCCACTCCATACATATATATGGGGAGGTACTAGCTCCAACTCCGATTTACAGTGAAAAATGCAGGAAATTCAAACCGGCACTAGGAAACAGACTGAGACACCAGAGTAAAAGTTTCTTCTGCAACACGTTCCCCTGGTGCTAGATGAACGAACGTCTCTCCACTTGCTCAGTTCTGAGAGAAAAGTGTGTGTGAAAGCCGTTCTTCACCTAGCTTGTTGGGAACACAAAATTTCTTTTCAGTTGCAAACTCCACTCCATAAATATATATGGGGAGGTACTAGCTCCAACTCCGTTTTACAGTGAAAACTGCAGGAACTTCAAACCGGCACCAGGAAACAGACTGAGAAAAAGACTAAAGTTTCTCCTGCAACCCGTTCCCTTGGTGCTAGATGAATGAACGTCTCTCCACATGCTCAGTTCTGAGAGATAAGTGTGTGTGAAAGCCGCCTTCACCTAGCTTGTTGGGAACACAAAGTTTCTTTTCTGTTGCAAAATCCACTCCATACATATATATGGCTAGGTACAAGCTCCAACACGGTTTTACAGTGAAAAGTGCAGGAACTTCAAACCGGCACTAGGAAACAGACTGAGAAAGCAGAGAAAAAGTGTCTCCTGCAACCCGTTCCTTTTGTGCTAGATGAACGAACGTCTCTCCACATGCTCAGTTCTGAGATATAAGTGTGTGTGAAAGCCGTACTTCACCGAGCTTGTTGGGAACACAAAGTTTCTTTTCAGTTGCAAACTCCACTCCATACATATGTATGGCTAGGTACAAGCTCCAACTCGGTTTTACAGTGAAAACTGCAGGAACTTCAAACCGGCACTAGGAAACAGACTGAGAAAGCAGAGAAAAAGTGTCTCCTGCCACCCATTCCTTTTGTGCTACATGAACAAACGTCTCCCCACATGCTCAGTTCCGAGATATAATTGTGTGTTAAAGCCGTCCTTCACCTAGCTTGTTGGGAACACAAGTTCTCTTTTCAGTTGCAAACTCCACTCCATACATATATATGGGTAGGTACTAGCTCCAACTCGGTTTTACAGTGAAAACTGAAGGAACTACAAAATGGCACTAGGAAACAGACTGATAAAGCAGAGAAAAAGTGTCTCCTGCAATCCGTTCCCTTGGTGCTAGATGAACGAACGTCTCTCCACTTGCTCAGTTCTGAGAGAAAAGTGTGTGTGAAAGCCGTCCTTCACCTAGCTTGTTGGGAACACAAAATTTCTTTTCTGTTGCAAACTCCACTCCATAATATATATGGGGAGGTACTTGTTCCAACTCGGTTTTACAGTGAAAACGGCAGGAACTTCAAACCGGCACCAGGAAACAGACTGAGAAAAAGACTAAAGTTTCTCCTGCAACCCGTTCCCTTGGTGCTAGATGAACGAACGTCTCTCCACATGCTCAGATCTGAGAGATAAGTGTGTGTGAAAGCCGCCTTCACCTAGCTTGTTGGGAACACAATGTTTCTTTTGTGTTGCAAACTCCACTCCATATATATATATGGCTAGGTACAAGCTCCAACTCTGTTTTACAGTGAAAAGTGCAGGAACTTCAAACCGGCACTAGGAAACAGACTGAGAATGCAGAGAAAAAGTGTCTCCTGCAAACCTTTCCCTTGGTGCTAGATGAACGAACGTCTCTCCACATGCTCAGTTCTGAGAGAAAAGTGTGTGTGAAAGCCGTCCTTCACCTAGCTTGTTGGGAACACAAAATTTCTTTTCAGTTGCAAACTCCACTCCATAAATATATATGGGGAGGTACTAGCTCCAAATCCGTTTTACAGTGAAAACTGCAGGAACTTCAAACCGGCACCAGGAAACAGACTGAGAAAAAGACTAAAGTTTCTCCTGCAACCCGTTCCCTTGGTGCTAGATGAATGAACGTCTCTCCACATGCTCAGTTCTGAGAGATAAGTGTGTGTGAAACCCGCCTTCACCTAGCTAGTTGAGAACACAAAGTTTCTTTTCTGTTGCAAACTCCACTCCATACATATATACGGCTAGGTACTAGCTTCAACTCTGTTTTACAGTGAAAAGTGCAGGAACTTCAAACCGGCACTAGGAAACAGACTGAGAAAGCAGAGGAAATGTGTCTCCTGCAACCCGTTCCTTTGGTGCTAGATGAACGAACGTCTCTCCACTTGATCAGTTCCGAGAGATTAGAGTGTGTGAAAGCCTTCCTTCACCTAGCTTGTTGGGAACACAAAGTTTCTTTTCAGTTGCAAACTCCACTCCATACATATATATGGGGAGGTAGTAGCTCCAACTCGGTTTTACAGTGAAAACTGCAGGAACTTCAAACCGGCACTAGGAAACAGACTGAGAAAGCAGAGAAAAAGTGTCTCCTGCAAACCGTTCCCTTGGTGCTAGATGAACGAACGTCTCTCCACATGCTCAGTTCAGAGAGATAAGTGTGTGTGAAAGCCTTCTTCACCTAGCTTGTTGGGAACACAAAGTTTCTTTTCAGTTGCAAACTCCACTCCATACATATATATGGGGAGCTACTAGCTCCAACACGGTTTTACAGAGAAAACTGAAGGAACTTCAAACTGGCACTAGGAAACAGACTGAGAAACCACAGAAAAGTGTCTCCTGCAACCGGTTCCATTTCTGCTACATAACGAACGTCTCTCCACATGCTAAGTTCTGAGAGATAAGTGTGTGTGAAAGCCGTCTTTCAAGTAGCTTGTTCGGAACACTAAGTTTCTATTCAGTTGCAAACTCCACTCCATACATATATATGGGGAGGTACTAGCTCCAACTCCGATTTACAGTGAAAAACTGCAGGAAATTCAAACCGGCACTAGGAAACAGACTGAGACACCAGAGTAAAAAGTTCTTCTGCAACACGTTCCCCTGGTGCTAGATGAACGAACGTCTCTCCACTTGCTCAGTTCTGAGAGAAAAGTGTGTGTGAAAGCCGTTCTTCACCTAGCTTGTTGGGAACACAAAATTTCTTTTCAGTTGCAAACTCCACTCCATAAATATATATGGGGAGGTACTAGCTCCAACTCCGTTTTACAGTGAAAACTGCAGGAACTTCAAACCGGCACCAGGAAACAGACTGAGAAAAAGACTAAAGTTTCTCCTGCAACCCGTTCCCTTGGTGCTAGATGAATGAACGTCTCTCCACATGCTCAGTTCTGAGAGATAAGTGTGTGTGAAAGCCGCCTTCACCTAGCTTGTTGGGAACACAAAGTTTCTTTTCTGTTGCAAAATCCACTCCATACATATATATGGCTAGGTACTAGCTCCAACACGGTTTTACAGTGAAAAGTGCAGGAACTTCAAACCGGCACTAGGAAACAGACTGAGAAGCAGAGAAAAAGTGTCTCCTGCAACCCGTTCCTTTTGTGCTAGATGAACGAACGTCTCTCCACATGCTCAGTTCTGAGATATAAGTGTGTGTGAAAGCCGTACTTCACCGAGCTTGTTGGGAACACAAAGTTTCTTTTCAGTTGCAAACTCCACTCCATACATATATATGGGTAGGTACTAGCTCCAACTCGGTTTTACAGTGAAAACTGCAGGAACTTCAAACCGGCACTAGGAAACAGACTGAGAAAGCAGAGAAAAAGTGTCTCCTGCCACCCATTCCTTTTGTGCTACATGAACAAACGTCTCCCCACATGCTCAGTTCCGAGATATAATTGTGTGTTAAAGCCGTCCTTCACCTAGCTTGTTGGGAACACAAAGTCTCTTTTCAGTTGCAAACTCCACTCCATACATATATATGGGTAGGTACTAGCTCCAACTCGGTTTTACAGTGAAAACTGAAGGAACTACAAAATGGCACTAGGAAACAGACTGAGAAAGCAGAGAAAAAGTGTCTCCTGCAACCCGTTCCCTTGGTGCTAGATGAACGAACGTCTCTCCACTTGCTCAGTTCTGAGAGAAAAGTGTGTGTGAAAGCCGTCCTTCACCTAGCTTGTTGGGAACACAAAATTTCTTTTCTGTTGCAAACTCCACTCCATAAATATATATGGGGAGGTACTTGTTCCAACTCGGTTTTACAGTGAAAACTGCAGGAACTTCAAACCGGCACCAGGAAACAGACTGAGAAAAAGACTAAAGTTTCTCCTGCAACCCGTTCCCTTGGTGCTAGATGAACGAACGTCTCTCCACATGCTCAGATCTGAGAGATAAGTGTGTGTGAAAGCCGCCTTCACCTAGCTTGTTGGGAACACAATGTTTCTTTTGTGTTGCAAACTCCACTCCATATATATATATGGCTAGGTACTAGCTCCAACTCTGTTTTACAGTGAAAAGTGCAGGAACTTCAAACCGGCACTAGGAAACAGACTGAGAATGCAGAGAAAAAGTGTCTCCTGCAAACCTTTCCCTTGGTGCTAGATGAACGAACGTCTCTCCACATGCTCAGTTCTGAGAGAAAAGTGTGTGTGAAAGCCGTCCTTCACCTAGCTTGTTGGGAACACAAAATTTCTTTTCAGTTGCAAACTCCACTCCATAAATATATATGGGGAGGTACTAGCTCCAACTCCGTTTTACAGTGAAAACTGCAGGAACTTCAAACCGGCACCAGGAAACAGACTGAGAAAAAGACTAAAGTTTCTCCTGCAACCCGCTCCCTTGGTGCTAGATGAATGAACGTCTCTCCACATGCTCAGTTCTGAGAGATAAGTGTGTGTGAAACCCGCCTTCACCAAGCTAGTTGAGAACACAAAGTTTCTTTTCTGTTGCAAACTCCACTCCATACATATATACGGCTAGGTACTAGCTTCAACTCTGTTTTACAGTGAAAAGTGCAGGAACTTCAAACCGGCACTAGGAAACAGACTGAGAAAGCAGAGGAAATGTGTCTCCTGCAACCCGTTCCTTTTGTGCTAGATGAACGAACGTCTCTCCACATGCTCAGTTCTGAGATATAAGTGTGTGTGAAAGCCGTACTTCACCGAGCTTGTTGGGAACACAAAGTTTCTTTTCTGTTGCAAACTCCACTCCATACATATATATGGCTAGGTACTAGCTTCAACTCGGTTTTACAGTGAAAAGTGCAGGAACTTCAAACCGGCACTAGGAAACAGACTGAGAAAGCAGAGAAAAAGTGTCTCCTACAACCCGTTCCTTTTGTGCTAGATGAACGAACGTCTCTCCACATGCTCATTTCAGAGAGATAAGTGTGTGTGTAAGCCTTTCTTCACCTAGCTTGTTGGGAACACAAAGTTTCTTTTCAGTTGCAAACTCCACTCCATACATATATATGGGGAGCTACTAGCTCCAACACGGTTTTACAGAGAAAACTGAAGGAACTTCAAACTGGCACTAGGAAACAGACTGAGAAACCACAGAAAAAGTGTCTCCTGCAACCGGTTCCATTTCTGCTACATAAACGAACGTCTCTCCACATGCTAAGTTCTGAGAGATAAGTGTGTGTGAAAGCCGTCTTTCAAGTAGCTTGTTCGGAACACTAAGTTTCTATTCAGTTGCAAACTCCACTCCATACATATATATGGGGAGGTACTAGCTCCAACTCCGATTTACAGTGAAAAATGCAGGAAATTCAAACCGGCACTAGGAAACAGACTGAGACACCAGAGTAAAAGTTTCTTCTGCAACACGTTCCCTTGGTGCTAGATGAACGAACGTTTCTCCACATGCTCAGTTCTGAGAGAAAAGTGTGTGTGAAAGCCGTTCTTCACCTAGCTTGTTGGGAACACAAAATTTCTTTTCAGTTGCAAACTCCACTCCATAAATATATATGGGGAGGTACTAGCTCCAACTCCGTTTTACAGTGAAAACTGCAGGAAATTCAAACCGGCACCAGGAAACAGACTGAGAAAAAGACTAAAGTTTCTCCTGCAACTCGTTCCCTTGGTGCTAGATGAATGAACGTCTCTCCACATGCTCAGTTCTGAGAGATAAGTGTGTGTTAAAGCCGCCTTCACCTAGCTTGTTGGGAACACAAAGTTTCTTTTCTGTTGCAAACTCCACTCCATACATATGTACGGCTAGGTACTAGCTCCAACTCGGTTTTACAGTGAAAACTGCAGGAACTTCAAACCGGCACTAGGAAACAGACTGAGAAAGCAGACAAAAAGTGTCTCCTGCCACCCATTCCTTTTGTGCTACATGAACAAACGTCTCCCCACATGCTCAGTTCCGAGATATAATTGTGTGTTAAAGCCGTTCTTCACCTAGCTTGTTGGGAACACAAAGTCTCTTTTCAGTTGCAAACTCCACTCCATACATATATATGGGTAGGTACTAGGTCCAACTCGGTTTTACAGTGAAAACTGAAGGAACTACAAACTGGCACTAGGAAACAGACTGAGAAAGCAGAGAAAAAGTGTCTCCTGCAACCCGTTCCCTTGGTGCTAGATGAACGAACGTCTCTCCACTTGCTCAGTTCTGAGAGAAAAGTGTGTGTGAAAGCCGTCCTTCACCTAGCTTGTTGGGAACACAAAATTTCTTTTCTGTTGCAAACTCCACTCCATTAATATATATGGGGAGGTACTTGTTCCAACTCGGTTTTACATTGAAAACGGCAGGAACTTCAAACCGGCACCAGGAAACAGACTGAGAAAAAGACTAAAGTTTCTCCTGCAACCCGTTCCCTTGGTGCTAGATGAACGAACGTCTCTCCACATGCTCAGTTCTGAGAGATAAGTGTATGTGAAAGCCGCCTTCACCTAGCTTGTTGGGAACACAAAGTTTCTTTTCATGTTGCAAACTCCACTCCATACATATATATGGCTAGGTACTAGCTTCAACTCGGTTTTACAGTGAAAACGTGCAGGAACTTCAAACCGGCACTAGGAAACAGACTGAGAAAGCAGAGAAAAAGTGTCTCATGCAACCCGTTCCTTTTGTGCTAGATGAACGAACGTCTCTCCACATGCTCAGTTCTGAGATATAATTGTGTGTTAAAGCCGTCCTTCACCTAGCTTGTTGGGAACACAAAGTCTCTTTTCAGTTGCAAACTCCACTCCATACATATATATGGGTAGGTACTAGCTCCAACTCTGTTTTACAGTGAAAACTGAAAGAACTACAAACTGGCACTAGGAAAGAGACTGATAAAGCAGAGAAAAAGTGTCTCCTGCAACCCGTTCCCTTGGTGCTAGATGAACGAACGTCTCTCCACATGCTCACTTCTGAGATATAAGTGTGTGTGAAAGCCGTACTTCACCGAGCTTGTTGGGAACACAAAGTTTCTTTTCTGTTGCAAACTCCACTCCATACATATATATGGCTAGGTACTAGGTTCCAACTTGGTTTTACAGTGAAAAGTGCAGGAACTTCAAACCGGCACTAGGAAACAGACTGAGAAAGCAGAGAAAAAGTGTCTCCTGCAACCCGTTCCTTTGTGCTAGATGAACGAACGTCTCTCCACATGCTAAGTTCTGAGAGATAAGTGTGTGTGAAAGTCGACTTTCAAGTAGCTTGTTCGGAACACTAAGTTTCTATTCAGTTGCAAACTCCACTCCATACATATATATGGGGAGGTACTAGCTCCAACTCCGATTTACAGTGAAAAATGCAGGAATTTCAAACCGGCACTAGGAAACAGACTGAGACACCAGAGTAAAAGTTTCTTCTGCAACACGTTCCCTTGGTGTTAGATGAACGAACGTCTCTCCACATGCTCAGTTCTGAGAGAAAAGTGTGTGTGAAAGCCGTTCTTCACCTAGCTTGTTGGGAACACAAAATTTCTTTTCAGTTGCAAACTCCACTCCATAAATATATATGGGGAGGTACTAGCTCCAACTCCGTTTTACAGTGAAAACTGCAGGAAATTCAAACCGGCACCAGGAAACAGACTGAGAAAAAGACTAAAGTTTCTCCTGCAACTCGTTCCCTTGGTGCTAGATGAATGAACGTCTCTCCACATGCTCAGTTCTGAGAGATAAGTGTGTGTGAAACCCGCCTTCACCTAGCTAGTTGAGAACACAAAGTTTCTTTTCTGTTGCAAACTCCACTCCATACATATATACGGCTAGGTACTAGCTTCAACTCTGTTTTACAGTGAAAAGTGCAGGAACTTCAAACCGGCACTAGGAAACAGACTGAGAAAGCAGAGGAAAAGTGTCTCCTGCAACCCGTTCCTTTGTGCTAGATGAACGAACGTCTCTCCACATGCTCAGTTCTGAGATATAAGTGTGTGTGAAAGCAGTACTTCACCGAGCTTGTTGGGAACACAAAGTTTCTTTTCTGTTGCAAACTCCACTCCATACATATATATGGCTAGGTACTAGCTTCAACTCGGTTTTACAGTGAAAAGTGCAGGAACTTCAAACCGGCACTAGGAAACAGACTGAGAAAGCAGAGAAGAAGTGTCTCCTGCAAACCGTTCCTTTTGTGCTAGATGAACGAACGTCTCTCCACATGCTCAGTTCAGAGAGATAAGTGTGTGTGTAAGCCTTTCTTCACCTAGCTTGTTGGGAACACAAAGTTTCTTTTCAGTTGCAAACTCCACTCCATACATATATATGGGGAGCTACTAGCTCCAACACGGTTTTACAGAGAAAACTGAAGGAACTTCAAACTGGCACTAGGAAACAGACTGAGAAACCACAGAAAAAGTGTCTCCTGCAACCGGTTCCATTTCTGCTACATAAACGAACGTCTCTCCACATGCTAAGTTCTGAGAGATAAGTGTGTGTGAAAGCCGTCTTTCAAGTAGCTTGTTCGGAACACTAAGTTTCTATTCAGTTGCAAACTCCACTCCATACATATATATGGGGAGGTACTAGCTCCAACTCCGATTTACAGTGAAAAATGCAGGAAATTCAAACCGGCACCAGGAAACAGACTGAGAAAAAGACTAAAGTTTCTCCTGCAACTCGTTCCCTTGGTGCTAGATGAATGAACGTCTCTCCACATGCTCAGTTCTGAGAGATAAGTGTGTGTTAAAGCCGCCTTCACCTAGCTTGTTGGGAACACAAAGTTTCTTTTCTGTTGCAAACTCCACTCCATACATATGTACGGCTAGGTACTAGCTCCAACTCGGTTTTACAGTGAAAACTGCAGGAACTTCAAACCGGCACTAGGAAACAGACTGAGAAATCAGACAAAAAGTGTCTCCTGCCACCCATTCCTTTGTGGTACATGAACAAACGTCTCCCCACATGCTCAGTTCCGAGATACAATTGTGTGTTAAAGCCGTTCTTCACCTAGCTTGTTGGGAACACAAAGTCTCTTTTCAGTTGCAAACTCCACTCCATAAATATATATGGGTAGGTTCTAGGTCCAACTCGGTTTTACAGTGAAAACTGAAGGAACTACAAACTGGCACTAGGAAACAGACTGATAAAGCAGAGAAAAAGTGTCTCCTGCAACCCGTTTCCCTTGGTGCTAGATGAACGAACGTCTCTTCACTTGCTCAGTTCTGAGAGAAAAGTGTGTGTGAAAGCCGTCCTTCACCTAGCTTGTTGGGAACACAAAATTTCTTTTCGTTTGCAAACTCCACTCCATTAATATATATGGGGAGGTACTTGTTCCAACTCGGTTTTACAGTGAAAACGGCAGGAACTTCAAACCGGCACCAGGAAACAGACTGAGAAAAAGACTAAAGTTTCTCCTGCAACCCGTTCCCTTGGTGCTAGATGAACGAACGTCTCTCCACATGCTCAGATCTGAGAGATAAGTGTGTGTGAAAGCCGCCTACATCTAGCTTGTTGGGAACACAATGTTTCTTTTGTGTTGCAAACTCCACTCCATACATATGTACGGCTAGGTACTAGCTCCAACTCGGTTTTACAGTGAAAAGTGCAGGAACTTCAAACCGGCACTAGGAAACAGACTGAGAATGCAGAGAAAAAGTGTCTCCTGCAAACCTTTCCCTTGGTGCTAGATGAACGAACGTCTCTCCACATGCTCAGTTCTGAGAGAAAAGTGTGTGTGAAAGCCGTCCTTCACCTAGCTTGTTGGGAACACAAAATTTCTTTTCAGTTGCAAACTCCACTCCATAAATATATATGGGGAGGTACTAGCTCCAACTCCGTTTTACAGTGAAAACTGCAGGAACTTCAAACCGGCACCAGGAAACAGACTGAGAAAAAGACTAAAGTTTCTCCTGCAACCCGTTCCCTTGGTGCTAGATGAACGAACGTCTCTCCACATGCTCAGTTCTGAGAGATAAGTGTGTGTGAAAGCCGTCTTCACCTAGCTTGTTGGGAACACAAAGTTTCTTTTCTGTTGCAAACTCCACTCCATATATATATATGGCTTGGTACAAGCTCCAAATCTGTTTTACAGTGAAAAGTGCAGGAACTTCAAACCGGCACTAGGAAACAGACTGAGAATGCAGAGAAAAAGTGTCTCCTGCAAACCGTTCCCTTGGTGCTAGATGAACGAACGTCTCTCCACATGCTCAGTTCTGAGAGATAAGTGTGTGTGAAAGCCGTTCTTCACCTAGCTTGTTGGGAATACAAAGTTTCTTTTCAGTTGCAAACCCCACTCCGTATATATAAGGGGAGGTACTAGCTCCAACTCGGTTTTACAGTGAAAACTGCAGGAAATTCAAACCGGCACTAGGAAAAAGACTGAGACACCAGAGTAAAAGTTTCTTCCGCAACACGTTCCCTTGGTGCTAGATGATTGAACGTCTCTCCACATGCTCAGTACTGAGAAATAAGTGTGTGTGAAAGCCGTCCTTCACCTAGCTTGTTGGGAACACAAAGTTTCTTATCAGTTGCAAACTCCACTCCATAAATATATTTGGGGAGGTACTAATTCCAACTCAGTTTTACAGTGAAAAATGCAGGAACTTCAAACCGGCAGTAGGAAACAGTCTGAGAAACCAGAGTAAAAGTTTCCCTTGTAACCCGTTCCCTTGGTGCTAGATGAAAGAACGTCTCTCCACATGCTCAGTTCTGAGAGAAAAGTGTGTGTGAAAGCCGTCCTTTACCTAGCTTGTTGGGAACACAAAATTTCTTTTCAGTTGCAAACTCCACTCCATAAATATATATGGGGAGGTACTTGTTCCAACTCGGTATTACAGTGATAACTGCAGGAACTTCAAACCGGCACCAGAAACAGACTAAGAAAAAGACTAAAGTTTCTCCTGCAACCCGTTCCCTTGGTGCTAGATGAACGAACGTCTCTCCACATGCTCAGTTCTGAGAGATAAGTGTGTGTGAAAGCCGTCCTTCACCTAGCTTGTTGGGAACACAAAGTTTCTTTTCTGTTGCAAACTCCACTCCATACATATATATGGCTAGGTACAAGCTCCAACTCGGTTTTACAGTGAAAAGTGCAGGAAATTCAAACCGGCACTAGGAAACAGACTGAGAATGCAGAGAAAAAGTGTCTCCTGCAAACCGTTCCCTTGGTGCTAGATGAACGAACGTCTCTCCACAAGCTCAGTTCTGAGAGATTAGTGTGTGTGAAAGGCGTCCTTCACCTAGGTTGTTGGGAACACAAAGTTTCTTTTTAGGTGCAAACTCCACTCCATACATATATAAGGGGAGGTAGTAGCTCCAAATCGGTTTTACAGTGAAAAATGCAGGAACTTCAAACCGGCACTAGGAAACAGACTGAGACACCAGAGTAAAAATTTCCCTTGTAACCCGTTCCCTTGGTGCTAGATGAACGAACGTCTCTCCACATGCTCAGTTCTGAGAGAAAAGTGTGTGTGAAAGCCGTCCTTCACCTAGCTTGTTGGGAACACAAAATTTCTTTTCAGTTGCAAATTCCACTCCATAAATATATATAGGGAGGTACTTGTTCCAACTCGGTTTTACAGTGGAAACTGTAGGAACTTCAAATCGGCACCAGGAAACAGACTGAGAAAAAGACTAAAGTTTCTCCTGCAACTCGTTCCCTTGGTGCTAGATGAACGAACGTCTCTCCACATGCTCAGTTCAGAGAGATAAGTGTGTGTGAAAGCCGCCTTCACCTAGCTTGTTGGGAACACAAAGTTTCTTTTATGTTGCAAACTCCACTCCATACATATATATGGCTAGGTACTAGCTCAAACTCGGTTTTACTGTAAAAAGTGCAGGAACTTCAAACTGGCACTAGGAAACAGACTGAGAAAGCAGAGAAAAAGTGTCTCCTGCAACCCGTTCCCTTGGTGCTACATGAACGAACTTCTCTACACATGCTCAGTTCTGAGAGATAAGTGTGTGTGAAAGCCGTCTTTCAAGTAGCTTGTTGGGAACACTAAGTTTCTATTCAGTGGCAAACACCACTCCATACTTATATATGGGGAGGTACAGCTCCAACTCCGATTTACAGTGAAAACTACAGGAAATTCAAACAGGCACTAGGAAACAGACTGAGACACCAGAGTAAAAGTTTCTTCCGCAACACGTTCCCTTGGTGCTAGATGAACGAACGTCTCTCCACATGCTCAGTTCTGTGAGATAAGTGTTTGTGAAAGCCGTCCTTCACCTAGCTTGTTGGGAACACAAAGTTTCTTATCAGTTGCAAACTACACTCCATAAGTATATATGGGGAGGTACTAATTCCAACTCAGTTTTACACTGAAAAGTGCAGGAACTTCAAACCGGCACTAGGAAACAGACTGAGAATGCAGAGAAAAAGTGTCTCCTGCAAACCGTTCCCTTGGTGCTAGATGAACGAACGTCTCTCCACATGCTCAGTTCTGAGAGATTAGTGTGTGTGAAAGCCGTAATTCACCTAGCTTGTTGGGAACACAAAGTTTCTTTTCAGTTGCAAACTCCACTCCATACATATATAAGGGGAGGTACTAGCTCCAACTCGGTTTTACAGTGAAAACTGCAGGAAATTCAAACCGGCACTAGGAAACAGACTGAGACACCAGAGTAAAAATTTCCCTTGTAACCCGTTCCCTTGGTGCTAGATGAACGAACGTCTCTCCACTTGCTCAGTTTTGAGAGATAAGTGTGTGTGAAAGCCGCCTTCACCTAGCTTGTTGGGAACACAAAGTTTCTTTTCTGTTGCAAACTCCACTCCATACATATATATGGCTAGGTACTAGCTCCAACTCGGTTTTACTGTAAAAAGTGCAGGAACTTCAAACCGGCACTAGGAAACAGACTGAGAAAGCAGAGTAAAAGTTTCTTCTGCAACACATTCCTTTTGTGCTAGATGAACGAACGTCTCTCCACATGCTCAGTTCTGAGATATAATTGTGTGTGAAAGCCGTCCTTCACCTAGCTTGTTGGGAACACAAAGTATCTATTCAGTTGCAAAATCCACTCCATACATATATATGGGTAGGTACTAGCTCCAACTCGGTTTTACAGTGAAAACTGAAGGAACTACAAACTGGCACTAGGAAACAGACTGAGAAAGCAGAAAATAAGTGTCTCCTGCTACCCGTTCCCTTGGTGCTAGATGAACGAACGTCTCTCCACTTGCTCAGTTCTGAGAGATAAGTGTGTGTGAAAGCCGTCCTTCACCTAGCTTGTTGGGAACACAAAGTTTCTTTTCAGTTGCAAATTCCATTCCATACATATATATGGGGAGGTAATATCTCCAACTCGGTTTTACAGTGAAAACTGCAGGAACTTCAAACCGGCACTAGGAAACAGACTGAGAAAGCAGAGAAAAAGTGTCTCCTGCAACCCGTTCCTTTGTGCTAGATGAACGAACGTCTCTCCACATGCTCAGTTCTGAGATATAAGTGTGTGTGAAAGCCGTACTTCACCGAGCTTGTTGGGAACACAAAGTTTCTTTTCTGTTGCAAACTCCACTCCATACATATATATGGCTAGGTACTAGGTTCAACTCGGTTTTACAGTGAAAAGTGCAGGAACTTCAAACCGGCACTAGGAAACAGACTGAGAAAGCAGAGAAAAAGTGTCTCCTGCAACCCGTTCCTTTTGTGCTAGATGAACGAACGTCTCTCCACATGCTCAGTTCAGAGAGATAAGTGTGTGTGTAAGCCTTTCTTCACCTAGCTTGTTGGGAACACAAAGTTTCTTTTCAGTTGCAAACTCCACTCCATACATATATATGGGGAGCTACTAGCTCCAACACGGTTTTACAGAGAAAACTGAAGGAACTTCAAACTGGCACTAGGAAACAGACTGAGAAACCACAGAAAAAGTGTCTCCTGCAACCGGTTCCATTTCTGCTACATAAACGAACGTCTCTCCACATGCTAAGTTCTGAGAGATAAGTGTGTGTGAAAGCCGACTTTCAAGTAGCTTGTTCGGAACACTAAGATTCTATTCAGTTGCAAACTCCACTCCATACATATATATGGGGAGGTACTAGCTCCAACTCCGATTTACAGTGAAAAATGCAGGAAAATCAAACCGGCACTAGGAAACAGACTGAGACACCAGAGTAAAAGTTTCTTCTGCAACACGTTCCCTTGGTGCTAGATGAACGAACGTCTCTCCACATGCTCAGTTCTGAGAGAAAAGTGTGTGTGAAAGCCGTTCTTCACCTAGCTTGTTGGGAACACAAAATTTCTTTTCAGTTGCAAACTTCACTCCATAAATATATATGGGGAGGTACTAGCTCCAACTCCGTTTTACAGTGAAAACTGCAGGAAATTCAAACCGGCACCAGGAAACAGACTGAGAAAAAGACTAAAGTTTCTCCTGCAACTCGTTCCCTTGGTGCTAGATGAATGAACGTCTCTCCACATGCTCAGTTCTGAGAGATAAGTGTGTGTGAAACCCGCCTTCACCTAGCTAGTTGAGAACACAAAGTTTCTTTTCTGTTGCAAACTCCACTCCATACATATATACGGCTAGGTACTAGCTTCAACTCTGTTTTACAGTGAAAATTGCAGGAACTTCAAACCGGCACTAGGAAACAGACTGAGAAAGCAGAGGAAAAGTGTCTCCTGCAACCCGTTCCTTTTGTGCTAGATGAACGAACGTCTCTCCACATGCTCAGTTCTGAGATATAAGTGTGTGTGAAAGCAGTACTTCACCGAGCTTGTTGGGAACACAAAGTTTCTTTTCTGTTGCAAACTCCACTCCATACATATATATGGCTAGGTACTAGCTTCAACTCGGTTTTACAGTGAAAAGTGCAGGAACTTCAAACCGGCACTAGGAAACAGACTGAGAAAGCAGAGAAGAAGTGTCTCCTGCAAACCGTTCCTTTTGTGCTAGATGAACGAACGTCTCTCCACATGCTCAGTTCAGAGAGATAAGTGTGTGTGTAAGCCTTTCTTCACCTAGCTTGTTGGGAACACAAAGTTTCTTTTCAGTTGCAAACTCCACTCCATACATATATATGGGGAGCTACTAGCTCCAACACGGTTTTACAGAGAAAACTGAAGGAACTTCAAACTGGCACTAGGAAACAGACTGAGAAACCACAGAAAAAGTGTCTCCTGCAACCGGTTCCATTTCTGCTACATAAACGAACGTCTCTCCACATGCTAAGTTCTGAGAGATAAGTGTGTGTGAAAGCCGTCTTTCAAGTAGCTTGTTCGGAACACTAAGTTTCTATTCAGTTGCAAACTCCACTCCATACATATATATGGGGAGGTACTAGCTCCAACTCCGATTTACAGTGAAATATGCAGGAAATTCAAACCGGCACTAGGAAACAGACTGAGACACCAGAGTAAAAGTTTCTTCTGCAACACGTTCCCTTGGTGCTAGATGAACGAACGTCTCTCCACATGCTCATTTCTGAGAGAAAAGTGTGTGTGAAAGCCGTCCTTCACCTAGCTTGTTGGGAACACAAAATTTCTTTTCAGTTGCAAACTCCACTCCATAAATATATATGGGGAGGTACTAGCTCCAACTCCGTTTTACAGTGAAAACTGCAGGAAATTCAAACCGGCACCAGGAAACAGACTGAGAAAAAGACTAAAGTTTCTCCTGCAACTCGTTCCCTTGGTGCTAGATGAATGAACGTCTCTCCACATGCTCAGTTCTGAGAGATAAGTGTGTGTTAAAGCCGCCTTCACCTAGCTTGTTGGGAACACAAAGTTTCTTTTCTGTTGCAAACTCCACTCCATACATATGTACGGCTAGGTACTAGCTCCAACTCGGTTTTACAGTGAAAACTGCAGGAACTTCAAACCGGCACTAGGAAACAGACTGAGAAAGCAGACAAAAAGTGTCTCCTGCCACCCATTCCTTTTGTGGTACATGAACAAACGTCTCCCCACATGCTCAGTTCCGAGATACAATTGTGTGTTAAAGCCGTTCTTCACCTAGCTTGTTGGGAACACAAAGTCTCTTTTCAGTTGCAAACTCCACTCCATAAATATATATGGGTAGGTTCTAGGTCCAACTCGGTTTTACAGTGAAAACTGAAGGAACTACAAACTGGCACTAGGAAACAGACTGATAAAGCAGAGAAAAAGTGTCTCCTGCAAC
The DNA here is from genome assembly GCF_009834535.1 of Camelus ferus. Taxonomy (NCBI): domain Eukaryota; kingdom Metazoa; phylum Chordata; class Mammalia; order Artiodactyla; family Camelidae; genus Camelus; species Camelus ferus. The sequence continues at coordinate 6,021 of NW_022588099.1, read as the reverse complement.
CCGTTCCCTTGGTGCTAGATGAACGAACGTCTCTCCACTTGCTCAGTTCTGAGAGAAAAGTGTGTGTGAAAGCCGTCCTTCACCTAGCTTGTTGGGAACACAAAATTTCTTTTCTTTTGCAAACTCCACTCCATTAATATATATGGGGAGGTACTTTTTCCAACTCGGTTTTACAGTGAAAACGGCAGGAACTTCAAACCGGCACCAGGAAACAGACTGAGAAAAAGACTAAAGTTTCACCTGCAACCCGTTCCCTTGGTGCTAGATGAACGAACGTCTCTCCACATGCTCAGATCTGAGAGATAAGTGTGTGTGAAAGCCGCCTACATCTAGCTTGTTGGGAACACAATGTTTCTTTTGTGTTTGCAAACTCCACTCCATACATATGTACGGCTAGGTACTAGCTCCAACTCGGTTTTACAGTGAAAAGTGCAGGAACTTCAAACCGGCACTAGGAAACAGACTGAGAATGCAGAGAAAAAGTGTCTCCTGCAAACCTTTCCCTTGGTGCTAGATGAACGAACGTCTCTCCACATGCTCAGTTCTGAGAGAAAAGTGTGTGTGAAAGCCGTCCTTCACCTAGCTTGTTGGGAACACAAAATTTCTTTTCAGTTGCAAACTCCACTCCATAAATATATATGGGGAGGTACTGGTTCCAACTCGGTTTTACAGTGAAAACTGCAGGAACTTCAAACCGGCACCAGGAAACAGACTGAGAAAAAGACTAAAGTTTCTCCTGCAACCCGTTCCCTTGGTGCTAGATGAACGAACGTCTCTCCACATGCTCAGTTCTGAGAGATAAGTGTGTGTGAAAGCCGCCTTCACCTAGCTTGTTGGGAACACAAAGTTTCTTTTCTGTTGCAAACTCCACTCCATACATATATATGGCTTGGTACAAGCTCCAAATCTGTTTTACAGTGAAAAGTGCAGGAACTTCAAACCGGCACTAGGAAACAGACTGAGAATGCAGAGAAAAAGTGTCTCCTGCAAACCGTTCCCTTGGTGCTAGATGAACGAACGTCTCTCCACATGCTCAGTTCTGAGAGATAAGTGTGTGTGAAAGCCGTTCTTCACCTAGCTTGTTGGGAATACAAAGTTTCTTTTCAGTTGCAAACCCCACTCCGTATATATAAGGGGAGGTACTAGCTCCAACTCGGTTTTACAGTGAAAACTGCAGGAAATTCAAACCGGCACTAGGAAAAAGACTGAGACACCAGAGTAAAAGTTTCTTCCGCAACACGTTCCCTTGGTGCTAGATGAATGAACGTCTCTCCACATGCTCAGTACTGAGAAATAAGTGTGTGTGAAAGCCGTCCTTCACCTAGCTTGTTGGGAACACAAAGTTTCTTATCAGTTGCAAACTCCACTCCATAAATATATTTGGGGAGGTACTAATTCCAACTCAGTTTTACAGTGAAAAATGCAGGAACTTCAAACCGGCAGTAGGAAACAGTCTGAGAAACCAGAGTAAAAGTTTCCCTTGTAACCCGTTCCCTTGGTGCTAGATGAAAGAACGTCTCTCCACATGCTCAGTTCTGAGAGAAAAGTGTGTGTGAAAGCCGTCCTTTACCTAGCTTGTTGGGAACACAAAATTTCTTTTCAGTTGCAAACTCCACTCCATAAATATATATGGGGAGGTACTTGTTCCAACTCGGTATTACAGTGATAACTGCAGGAACTTCAAACCGGCACCAGAAACAGACTAAGAAAAAGACTAAAGTTTCTCCTGCAACCCGTTCCCTTGGTGCTAGATGAACGAACGTCTCTCCACATGCTCAGTTCTGAGAGATAAGTGTGTGTGAAAGCCGTCCTTCACCTAGCTTGTTGGGAACACAAAGTTTCTTTTCTGTTGCAAACTCCACTCCATACATATATATGGCTAGGTACAAGCTCCAACTCGGTTTTACAGTGAAAAGTGCAGGAAATTCAAACCGGCACTAGGAAACAGACTGAGAATGCAGAGAAAAAGTGTCTCCTGCAAACCGTTCCCTTGGTGCTAGATGAACGAACGTCTCTCCACAAGCTCAGTTCTGAGAGATTAGTGTGTGTGAAAGGCGTCCTTCACCTAGGTTGTTGGGAACACAAAGTTTCTTTTCAGGTGCAAACTCCACTCCATACATATATAAGGGGAGGTAGTAGCTCCAAATCGGTTTTACAGTGAAAAATGCAGGAACTTCAAACCGGCACTAGGAAACAGACTGAGACACCAGTGTAAAAATTTCCCTTGTATCCCGTTCCCTTGGTGCTAGATGAACGAACGTCTCTCCACATGCTCATTTCTGAGAGAAAAGTGTGTGTGAAAGCCGTCCTTCACCTAGCTTGTTGGGAACACAAAATTTCTTTTCAGTTGCAAATTCCACTCCATAAATATATATAGGGAGGTACTTGTTCCAACTCGGTTTTACAGTGAAAACTGCAGGAACTTCAAACCGGCACCAGGAAACAGACTGAGAAAAAGACTAAAGTTTCTCCTGCAACTCGTTCCCTTGGTGCTAGATGAACGAACGTCTCTCCACATGCTCAGTTCAGAGAGATAAGTGTGTGTGAAAGCCGCCTTCACCTAGCTTGTTGGGAACACAAAGTTTCTTTTATGTTGCAAACTCCACTCCATACATATATATGGCTAGGTACTAGCTCAAACTCGGTTTTACTGTAAAAAGTGCAGGAACTTCAAACTGGCACTAGGAAACAGACTGAGAAAGCAGAGAAAAAGTGTCTCCTGCAACCCGTTCCCTTGGTGCTACATGAACGAACTTCTCTACACATGCTCAGTTCTGAGAGATAAGTGTGTGTGAAAGCCGTCTTTCAAGTAGCTTGTTGGGAACACTAAGTTTCTATTCAGTGGCAAACACCACTCCATACTTATATATGGGGAGGTACAGCTCCAACTCCGATTTACAGTGAAAACTACAGGAAATTCAAACCGGCACTAGGAAACAGACTGAGACACCAGAGTAAAAGTTTCTTCCGCAACACGTTCCCTTGGTGCTAGATGAACGAACGTCTCTCCACATGCTCAGTTCTGTGAGATAAGTGTTTGTGAAAGCCGTCCTTCACCTAGCTTGTTGGGAATACAAAGTTTCTTATCAGTTGCAAACTACACTCCATAAGTATATATGGGGAGGTACTAATTCCAACTCAGTTTTACAGTGAAAAGTGCAGGAACTTCAAACCGGCACTAGGAAACAGACTGAGAATGCAGAGAAAAAGTGTCTCCTGCAAACCGTTCCCTTGGTGCTAGATGAACGAACGTCTCTCCACATGCTCAGTTCTGAGAGATTAGTGTGTGTGAAAGCCGTAATTCACCTAGCTTGTTGGGAACACAAAGTTTCTTTTCAGTTGCAAACTCCACTCCATACATATATAAGGGGAGGTACTAGCTCCAGCTCGGTTTTACAGTGAAAACTGCAGGAAATTCAAACCGGCACTAGGAACAGACTGAGACACCAGAGTAAAAAATTTCCCTTGTAACCCGTTCCCTTGGTGCTAGATGAACGAACGTCTTTCCACTTGCTCAGTTCTGAGAGATAAGTGTGTGTGAAAGCCGCCTTCACCTAGCTTGTTGGGAACACAAAGTTTCTTTTCTGTTGCAAACTCCACTCCATACATATATATGGCTAGGTACTAGCTCCAACTCGGTTTTACTGTAAAAAGTGCAGGAACTTCAAACCGGCACTAGGAAACAGACTGAGAAAGCAGAGTAAAAGTTTCTTCTGCAACACATTCTTTTGTGCTAGATGAACGAACGTCTCTCCACATGCTCAGTTCTGAGATATAATTGTGTGTGAAAGCCGTCCTTCACCTAGCTTGTTGGGAACACAAAGTATCTATTCAGTTGCAAAATCCACTCCATACATATATATGGGTAGGTACTAGCTCCAACTCGGTTTTACAGTGAAAACTGAAGGAACTACAAACTGGCACTAGGAAAACAGACTGAGAAAGCAGAGAATAAGTGTCTCCTGCTACCCGTTCCCTTGGTGCTAGATGAACGAACGTCTCTCCACTTGCTCAGTTCTGAGAGATAAGTGTGTGTGAAAGCCGTCCTTCACCTAGCTTGTTGGGAACACAAAGTTTCTTTTCAGTTGCAAATTCCATTCCATACATATATATGGGGAGGTAGTATCTCCAACTCGGTTTTACAGTGAAAACTGCAGGAACTTCAAACCGGCACTAGGAAACAGACTGAGAAAGCAGAGAAAAAGTGTCTCCTGCAACCCGTTCCCTTGGTGCTAGATGAACGAACGTCTCTCCATATGCTCAGTTCTGAGAGATAAGTGTGTGTGAAAGCCGTATTTCAAGTAGCTTGTTGGGAACACTAAGATTCTATTCAGTTGCAAACACCACTCCATATATATATATAGGGAGGTACTAGCTCCAACTCCGATTTACAGTGAAAACTGCAGGAAATTCAAACCGGCCCTAGGAAAAAGACTGAGACACCAGAGTAAAAGTTTCTTCTGCAAAACTTTCCCTTGGTGCTAGATGAACGAACGTCTCTCCACATGCTCTGTTCTGAGAGATAAGTGTGTGTGAAAGCCGTCATTCACCTAGTTTGTTGGGAACACAAAGTTTCTTATCAGTTGCAAATCCCACTCCATAAATATATATGGGGAGGTAGTAATTCCAACTCAGTTTTACAGTGAAAAATGCAGGAACTTCAAACCGGCACTAGGAAACAGACTGAGAAACCAGAGTAAAAATTTCCCTTGTAAACCGTTCCCTTGGTGCTAGATGAACGAACGTCTCTCCACATGCTCAGTTCTGAGAGATAAGTGTGTGTGAAGGCCGTCCTTCACCTAGCTTGTTGGGAACACAAAGTTTCTTTTCAGTTGCAAACTCCATTCCATACATATATATGGGGAGGTACAAGCTCCAACACGCTTTTACAGTGAAAACTGCAGGAACTTCAAACCGGCACTAGGAAACAGACTGAGAAAGCAGAGAAAAAGTGTCTCCTGCAACCCGTTCCCTTGGTGCTAGATGAACGAACGTACTCTCCACTTGCTCAGTTCTGAGAGATAAGTGTGTGTGAAAGCCGTACCTTCACCTAGCTTGTTGGGAACACAAAGTTTCTTCTCAGTTGCAAAATCCACACCATACATATATATGGGGAGGTAATATCTCCAACTCGGTTTTACAGTGAAAACTGCAGGAACTTCAAACCGGCACTAGGAAACAGACTGAGAAAGCAGAGAAAAAGTGTCTACTGCAACCCGTTCCCTTGGTGCTAGATGAACGAACGTCTCTCCACTTGCTCAGTTCTGAGAGATAAGTGTGTGTGAAAGCTGTCTTTCAAGTAGCTTGTTGGGAAAACTAAATTTCTATTCAGTTGCTAACACCACTCCATACATATATATGGGGACGGTACTAGCTCCAACTCGATTTACAGTGAAAACGGCAGGAAATTCAAACCGGCACTAGGAAACAGACTGAGACACCAGAGTAAAAGTTTCTTCTGCAAACACGTTCCCTTGGTGCTAGATGAACGAACGTCTCCTCCAGCTTGCACAATTCTGAAGAGATAATTGTGTGTGAAAGCTCGTCACCTTCACCTAGCCTTGTTGGAACACCACAAGTTTCTTTTCAGTTGCAACATCCACAACCCTCCCCCACCACCCATACATTAATATGGGTATGGTACAGCTCAACTCGGTCTTACACTGAAAATAAGGAAATACAAACTGGCACTAGGAACAGACTGAGAAAGCAGAGAAAAAGTGTCTCCTGTACACGTTCCCTTGTGCTAGATGATACGACGTCTATCCACTGCTCAGTTGTGATGAGGAGAAAGTGTGCTCTTTGGTAATCTGTGTGAAAGCCGTCCTTCACCTTAGCTTGTTGGGAACACAAATTCCTTTTCTATTTGAAACTCCACTGCAGAAATATATGGTGGAGGACCGGTACTTGTTCCAACTCGGTTTTACAGTGAATGAAAACTGCAGGTAGGGAAATTCCAACCTGGCACCAGGAAAAGACTGAGAAAAAGAAAAAGTTCTCCTGCAACCCGTTCCCTTGGTG
>NW_022588098.1:0-23478 GCF_009834535.1 Camelus ferus | reverse complement strand
AGTTGTCTGAGAAATCAGAGTAAGCGTTTCTCCTCCAACTCGTTCCATTTTTGCTAGTTGAACGAACGTCTCTCCACATGCTCAATTCTGAGAGGTAAGTGTGTCTGAAAGCCGTCCTTCACCTAGTTTGTTGGGAACACAAATTTTCTTTCATTTGGAAAATGCACTACTTACATATATATGGTGAAGTACAAGCTCCAACTCTGTTTTAAAGTGAAAATTGCAGGAGCTTCAAACCGGCACTAGGAAACCGACTGTGATACCAGAGTAAATATTTCCCATGCAACACGTTCACATTTTGCTGGTTGAACGAACTTCTCTCACTATGCTCTGTTCAGAAATAGAAGTGTGTGTGAATGGAGAACTTCACCTAGCTTGTTGGGAACACAAAGTTTCTTTTCATTTTGAAACTGCACTACATACAAATATATGGTTAGGTACAAACTCCAAATCGGTTTTACATTGAAAACTTCAGGAATATCAAACCGGCACTTGGAAGGAGCCTGAGAAAGCAGTGTAAGTGTTTCTACGGCAACCCACTTCTTTGTGATAGCTGAATGAACGTCTCTCCATATGCTCAGTTCTGAGAGATAAGTGTGTGTTAAAGCCGTCCTTCAACTAGCTTGATTTAAACACAAAGTTTCTTTCCAATTGGAAACGGCACTGCATACAAATATATTGGGAGATACTACCTCAAACTCGGTTTTACATTGAACACTGCAGGAGCATCAAACTGGCACTGGGTAACAGACTGAGAAAGCAGAGTATGTGTTAAACCTGCAACCAGTTTCCTTTGTGCTAGTTGAACGAACATCTCTACTCATGCTCAGTTCTGAGAGATAATTTTGCGTTAAAGCCGTCCTTCACATTGATGTTTGGGAACACAAAGTTTCTTTTTAATTGGAAACTGCAATACATAAATACATATAAGGTAGGAAAAAGCTCCAACAACTTTTTACAGTGAAAACTGCAGGAACATCAAAACGGCACTTGGAAACAGACTGAGAAAGCAGAGAAATTGTTTCCCTGCAACAAGCTTAATTTGTACTAGTTGAACAAACGTCTCTACACCTGCCCAGTTCTGAGAGATATTTTTGTGTTAAAGCCGTCTTTCAACTAGCTTGTTGGGAACACAAAATTTCTTTTCAGATGGAAACTACACTACATACAAATATATGCGGAGATACTAGCTCAAACACGGTTTTACAGTGAACACTGCAGGAGCTTCAAACCGGCACTGGGTAACAGACTGAGAAAGCAGATTATGTGTTAATCCTGCAACCTGTTCCATTTGTGCTAGTTGAACGAACGTCTCTACACATGCTCAGTTCTGAGAGAAGTTTTTGTGTTAAAGCCGTCTTTCAACTAGCTTGTTGGGAACACAAAATTTCTTTTCAGATGGAAACTACACTACATACAAGTATATGCAGAGATACTAGCTCAAACACTTTTTTACAGTGAACACTGCAGGAGCTTCAAACCGGCACTGGGTAACAGACTGAGAAAGCCGATTATGTGTTAATCCTGCAACCTGTTCCATTTGTGCTAGTTGAACGAACGTCTCTACACATGCTCAGTTCTGAGAGATATTTTTGTGTTAAGGCCGTCGTTCAACTAGCTTGTTGGGAACAAAAAGTCTCTTTTCAGTTGGAAACTACACTACATACATATATATGTGGAGGTAGTAGCTCCAACACGGTTTTACAGTGAAAACTGCAGGAAGGTCTAACTGGCAGTTGGAAGGAGCCTGAGAATTCAGAGTAAGTGTTTATCTTGCAACCTGTCCCCTTTGTGAAGGTTGAACTAACGTCTCTGCACATGTTCATTTCTGAGAGATAAGTGTGTGTGAAATCCGTGTTTCAACAAGTTTGTTGGGAACACAAAGTTTCTTTTCAGGTTTTAACTGCACTAGATACATTTATATGCAGAGATAGTAGCTCCAACTCAGGTTTACAATGAAAATTGCAGGAGCTTCAAACCGGCACTGGGAAACAAAATGTGATACCAGAGTAAATGTTTCCCCTGCAACACGTTCACTTTGTGTTAGTTGAACGAACTTCTCTCCCTATGCTCTGTTCAGAAATATAAGTGTGTGTGAATGGAGTCCTTCACCTAGCTTGTTGGGAACACAAAGTTTCTTTTCATTTGGAAACTGCACTATATACAATATATGGTTAGGTACAAATTCCAAATCGGTTTTACATTGAAAACTTCAGGAATATCAAATCGGCACTTGGAAGGAGCCTGAGAAAACAGTGTAAGTGTATCTACTGCAACCCGCTTATTTGTGATAGCTGAACGAACGTCTCTCCACATGCTAAGTTCTGAGAGATAATTTTGTGTTAAAGCCATCCTTCACATAGATGTGTGGGAACACAAAGTTTCTTTTTAATTGGAAACTGCAATACATACATATATAGGGTAGGAAAATTCTCCAACACCGTTGTACAGTGAAAACTGCAGGAACATAAAACCGGCACTTGAAAAAACACTGAGAAATCAGGGTAAGTTTTTCTCCTGAACCCGTTCTATTTGTGCTAGTTGAACAAATGTCTCTCCACGTGCTCAGTTCTGAGAGTTAAGTGTGTGTGAAAGACAACGTTCACCTAATGTGTTGGTAACAAAAAGTTTCTTTTCAGTTGATAACTGCATTATATATATATATATGGGAGGTAAAAGGTCCAACAATTTTTTACAGTGAAAACTGCTGGAACTTCAAACCGGCACTAGGAAACAGAATGAGAAATCAGAGTAAGTGTCCTTCCTGCAACCCTTTCCATTTGTGCTAGTTGAACGAACTTCTCTCCCTATGCTCTGTTCAGAAATATAAGTGTGTGTGAATGGAGACCTTCACATAGCTTGTTGGGAACACAAAGATTCTTTTCAATTGGTAACTGCATTTCTTAGATATATATGGGAGGTAAAAGGTCTGACAATGTTTTACAGTGAAATTGCTGGAACTTCAAATCTGCACTAGGAAACAGATTGAGGAATCAGAGTAAGTGTTTCTACTGCAAACCTTTCCTTCTGTGCTAGTTGAACGAACGTCTCTACACATGCTCAATTCTGAGAGATAAGTGTGTGTGAAAGCCGTCCTTCACCTATCTTGTTGGGAACACAAAGTTTCTTTTCAATTGGAAACTACACTACATACATATATACGTGGTGGTACAAGCTCCAGCAAGGATTTACAGTGACAAATGCGGGAACTTCAAAACGGAACTTGGAAGGAGACTGAGAATTCAGAGTAAGTGTTTCTCCTCCAACCCGTATCATTTGTGCTAGTTGAACGAACGTCTCTCCACATGCTCAGTTCTGAGAGTAAAGTGAGTGTGAAAGCCATCGTAAACATAATTGTTGGGAACCAAATGTTTCTTTTCACTTGGAAATTGCACTACATATATATATATGGGCAGATACTAGCTCCAAATCTGTACTACAGTGAAATCTGCAGGAACTTCATACCGGCACTGGGGAACATACTGAGAAACGAGAGAAAGTGTTTCTTCTCCAAACATTTCCATTTGTACTTGTTGAACGAAAGTCTCTCCACATGCTCAATTCTGAGAAATAAGTGTGTGTGAATGCCGTCCTTCATATAGCTTGTTTGGAACACAAAGTTTCTTTTCATTTGGAAACTACACTACATACATTTATATGTGGAGGAATTAGCTCCAACACGGTTTTACTGTGAAAAATGCGGGAAGATGTACTGGCACTTGGAATGTGCCTGAGAAATCAGAGTAAGTGTTTAACCTGCAACCGGTTCCGTTTGTGCAAGTTGAACAAACGTCTCTGCACATGCCCAGTTCTGAGAGATAAGTGTGTGTGAAAGCCGTGTTTCAACAAGTTTGTTGGGAACACAAATTTTCTTTCCAGTTTGAAACTACACTACATACATATATGTGTGGAGATACTAGCTCAAAATCATGTTTACAATGAAAATTGCAGAAGCTTCAAACCGGCACTGGGAAACAGACTGAGAAAACAGAGTAATTGTTTCACCTTCAACAATTTTAATTTGTGCTAGTTGAACGAACGTCTCTCCACATGCTCAGTTCTGAGAGATATTTTTGTGTTAACGCCGTCTTTCAACTAGCTTGTTGGGAACAAAAAGTTTCTTTTCAGTTGGAAACTACACTACATACATATATATATGGTGGTAGTAGCTCCAACAGTGATTTACATTTAAACCTACAGGAACTTCAATCCGGCCCTTTTGAAGTTGTCTGAGAAATCAGAGTAAGCGTTTCTCCTCCAACTCGTTCCATTTTTGCTAGTTGAACGAACGTCTCTCCACATGCTCAATTCTGAGAGGTAAGTGTGTCTGAAAGCCGTCCTTCACCTAGTTTGTTGGGAACACAAATTTTCTTTCATTTGGAAAATGCACTACTTACATATATATGGTGAAGTACAAGCTCCAACTCTGTTTTAAAGTGAAAATTGCAGGAGCTTCAAACCGGCACTAGGAAACCGACTGTGATACCAGAGTAAATATTTCCCATGCAACACGTTCACATTTTGCTGGTTGAACGAACTTCTCTCACTATGCTCTGTTCAGAAATATAAGTGTGTGTGAATGGAGAACTTCACCTAGCTTGTTGGGAACACAAAGTTTCTTTTCATTTTGAAACTGCACTACATACAAATATATGGTTAGGTACAAACTCCAAATCGGTTTTACATTGAAAACTTCAGGAATATCAAACCGGCACTTGGAAGGAGCCTGAGAAAGCAGTGTAAGTGTTTCTACGGCAACCCACTTCTTTGTGATAGCTGAATGAACGTCTCTCCATATGCTCAGTTCTGAGAGATAAGTGTGTGTTAAAGCCGTCCTTCAACTAGCTTGATTTAAACACAAAGTTTCTTTCCAATTGGAAACGGCACTGCATACAAATATATTGGGAGATACTACCTCAAACTCGGTTTTACATTGAACACTGCAGGAGCATCAAACTGGCACTGGGTAACAGACTGAGAAAGCAGAGTATGTGTTAAACCTGCAACCAGTTTCCTTTGTGCTAGTTGAACGAACATCTCTACTCATGCTCAGTTCTGAGAGATAATTTTGCGTTAAAGCCGTCCTTCACATTGATGTTTGGGAACACAAAGTTTCTTTTTAATTGGAAACTGCAATACATAAATACATATAAGGTAGGAAAAAGCTCCAACAACTTTTTACAGTGAAAACTGCAGGAACATCAAACGGCACTTGGAAACAGACTGAGAAAGCAGAGAAATTGTTTCCCTGCAACAAGCTTAATTTGTACTAGTTGAACAAACGTCTCTACACCTGCCCAGTTCTGAGAGATATTTTTGTGTTAAAGCCGTCTTTCAACTAGCTTGTTGGGAACACAAAATTTCTTTTCAGATGGAAACTACACTACATACAAATATATGCGGAGATACTAGCTCAAACACGGTTTTACAGTGAACACTGCAGGAGCTTCAAACCGGCACTGGGTAACAGACTGAGAAAGCAGATTATGTGTTAACCCTGCAACCTGTTCCATTTGTGCTAGTTGAACGAACGTCTCTACACATGCTCAGTTCTGAGAGAAGTTTTTGTGTTAAAGCCGTCTTTCAACTAGCTTGTTGGGAACACAAAATTTCTTTTCAGATGGAAACTACACTACATACAAGTATATGCAGAGATACTAGCTCAAACACTTTTTTACAGTCTCTACACATGCTCAGTTCTGAGAGATATTTTTGTGTTAAGGCCGTCGTTCAACTAGCTTGTTGGGAACAAAAAGTCTCTTTTCAGTTGGAAACTACACTACATACATATATATGTGGAGGTAGTAGCTCCAACACGGTTTTACAGTGAAAACTGCAGGAAGGTCTAACTGGCAGTTGGAAGGAGCCTGAGAATTCAGAGTAAGTGTTTATCTTGCAACCTGTCCCCTTTGTGAAGGTTGAACTAACGTCTCTGCACATGTTCATTTCTGAGAGATAAGTGTGTGTGAAATCCGTGTTTCAACAAGTTTGTTGGGAACACAAAGTTTCTTTTCAGGTTTTAACTGCACTAGATACATTTATATGCAGAGATAGTAGCTCCAACTCAGGTTTACAATGAAAATTGCAGGAGCTTCAAACCGGCACTGGGAAACAAAATGTGATACCAGAGTAAATGTTTCCCCTGCAACACGTTCACTTTGTGTTAGTTGAACGAACTTCTCTCCCTATGCTCTGTTCAGAAATATAAGTGTGTGTGAATGGAGTCCTTCACCTAGCTTGTTGGGAACACAAAGTTTCTTTTCATTTGGAAACTGCACTATATACAATATATGGTTAGGTACAAATTCCAAATCGGTTTTACATTGAAAACTTCAGGAATATCAAATCGGCACTTGGAAGGAGCCTGAGAAAACAGTGTAAGTGTATCTACTGCAACCCGCTTATTTGTGATAGCTGAACGAACGTCTCTCCACATGCTAAGTTCTGAGAGATAATTTTGTGTTAAAGCCATCCTTCACATAGATGTGTGGGAACACAAAGTTTCTTTTTAATTGGAAACTGCAATACATACATATATATAGGGTAGGAAAATTCTCCAACACCGTTGTACAGTGAAAACTGCAGGAACATAAAACCGGCACTTGAAAAAACACTGAGAAATCAGGGTAAGTTTTTCTCCTGAACCCGTTCTATTTGTGCTAGTTGAACAAATGTCTCTCCACGTGCTCAGTTCTGAGAGTTAAGTGTGTGTGAAAGACAACGTTCACCTAATGTGTTGGTAACAAAAAGTTTCTTTTCAGTTGATAACTGCATTATATATATATATGGGAGGTAAAAGGTCCAACAATTTTTTACAGTGAAAACTGCTGGAACTTCAAACCGGCACTAGGAAACAGAATGAGAAATCAGAGTAAGTGTCCTTCCTGCAACCCTTTCCATTTGTGCTAGTTGAACGAACTTCTCTCCCTATGCTCTGTTCAGAAATATAAGTGTGTGTGAATGGAGACCTTCACATAGCTTGTTGGGAACACAAAGATTCTTTTCAATTGGTAACTGCATTTCTTAGATATATATGGGAGGTAAAAGGTCTGACAATGTTTTACAGTGAAATTGCTGGAACTTCAAATCTGCACTAGGAAACAGATTGAGGAATCAGAGTAAGTGTTTCTACTGCAAACCTTTCCTTCTGTGCTAGTTGAACGAACGTCTCTACACATGCTCAATTCTGAGAGATAAGTGTGTGTGAAAGCCGTCCTTCACCTATCTTGTTGGGAACACAAAGTTTCTTTTCAATTGGAAACTACACTACATACATATATACGTGGTGGTACAAGCTCCAGCAAGGATTTACAGTGACAAATGCGGGAACTTCAAAACGGAACTTGGAAGGAGACTGAGAATTCAGAGTAAGTGTTTCTCCTCCAACCCGTATCATTTGTGCTAGTTGAACGAACGTCTCTCCACATGCTCAGTTCTGAGAGTAAAGTGAGTGTGAAAGCCATCGTAAACATAATTGTTGGGAACCAAATGTTTCTTTTCACTTGGAAATTGCACTACATATATATATATGGGCAGATACTAGCTCCAAATCTGTACTACAGTGAAATCTGCAGGAACTTCATACCGGCACTGGGGAACATACTGAGAAACGAGAGAAAGTGTTTCTTCTCCAAACATTTCCATTTGTACTTGTTGAACGAAAGTCTCTCCACATGCTCAATTCTGAGAAATAAGTGTGTGTGAATGCCGTCCTTCATATAGCTTGTTTGGAACACAAAGTTTCTTTTCATTTGGAAACTACACTACATACATTTATATGTGGAGGAATTAGCTCCAACACGGTTTTACTGTGAAAAATGCGGGAAGATGTACTGGCACTTGGAATGTGCCTGAGAAATCAGAGTAAGTGTTTAACCTGCAACCGGTTCCGTTTGTGCAAGTTGAACAAACGTCTCTGCACATGCCCAGTTCTGAGAGATAAGTGTGTGTGAAAGCCGTGTTTCAACAAGTTTGTTGGGAACACAAATTTTCTTTCCAGTTTGAAACTACACTACATACATATATGTGTGGAGATACTAGCTCAAAATCATGTTTACAATGAAAATTGCAGAAGCTTCAAACCGGCACTGGGAAACAGACTGAGAAAACAGAGTAATTGTTTCACCTTCAACAATTTTAGTTTGTGCTAGTTGAACGAACGTCTCTCCACATGCTCAGTTCTGAGAGATATTTTTGTGTTAACGCCGTCTTTCAACTAGCTTGTTGGGAACAAAAAGTTTCTTTTCAGTTGGAAACTACACTACATACATATATATGGTGGTAGTAGCTCCAACAGTGATTTACATTTAAACCTACAGGAACTTCAATCCGGCCCTTTTGAAGTTGTCTGAGAAATCAGAGTAAGCGTTTCTCCTCCAACTCGTTCCATTTTTGCTAGTTGAACGAACGTCTCTCCACATGCTCAATTCTGAGAGGTAAGTGTGTCTGAAAGCCGTCCTTCACCTAGTTTGTTGGGAACACAAATTTTCTTTCATTTGGAAAATGCACTACTTACATATATATGGTGAAGTACAAGCTCCAACTCTGTTTTAAAGTGAAAATTGCAGGAGCTTCAAACCGGCACTAGGAAACCGACTGTGATACCAGAGTAAATATTTCCCATGCAACACGTTCACATTTTGCTGGTTGAACGAACTTCTCTCACTATGCTCTGTTCAGAAATATAAGTGTGTGTGAATGGAGAACTTCACCTAGCTTGTTGGGAACACAAAGTTTCTTTTCATTTTGAAACTGCACTACATACAAATATATGGTTAGGTACAAACTCCAAATCGGTTTTACATTGAAAACTTCAGGAATATCAAACCGGCACTTGGAAGGAGCCTGAGAAAGCAGTGTAAGTGTTTCTACGGCAACCCACTTCTTTGTGATAGCTGAATGAACGTCTCTCCATATGCTCAGTTCTGAGAGATAAGTGTGTGTTAAAGCCGTCCTTCAACTAGCTTGATTTAAACACAAAGTTTCTTTCCAATTGGAAACGGCACTGCATACAAATATATTGGGAGATACTACCTCAAACTCGGTTTTACATTGAACACTGCAGGAGCATCAAACTGGCACTGGGTAACAGACTGAGAAAGCAGAGTATGTGTTAAACCTGCAACCAGTTTCCTTTGTGCTAGTTGAACGAACATCTCTACTCATGCTCAGTTCTGAGAGATAATTTTGCGTTAAAGCCGTCCTTCACATTGATGTTTGGGAACACAAAGTTTCTTTTTAATTGGAAACTGCAATACATAAATACATATAAGGTAGGAAAAAGCTCCAACAACTTTTTACAGTGAAAACTGCAGGAACATCAAAACGGCACTTGGAAACAGACTGAGAAAGCAGAGAAATTGTTTCCCTGCAACAAGCTTAATTTGTACTAGTTGAACAAACGTCTCTACACCTGCCCAGTTCTGAGAGATATTTTTGTGTTAAAGCCGTCTTTCAACTAGCTTGTTGGGAACACAAAATTTCTTTTCAGATGGAAACTACACTACATACAAATATATGCGGAGATACTAGCTCAAACACGGTTTTACAGTGAACACTGCAGGAGCTTCAAACCGGCACTGGGTAACAGACTGAGAAAGCAGATTATGTGTTAATCCCTGCAACCTGTTCCATTTGTGCTAGTTGAACGAACGTCTCTACACATGCTCAGTTCTGAGAGAAGTTTTTGTGTTAAAGCCGTCTTTCAACTAGCTTGTTGGGAACACAAAATTTCTTTTCAGATGGAAACTACACTACATACAAGTATATGCAGAGATACTAGCTCAAACACTTTTTTACAGTGAACACTGCAGGAGCTTCAAACCGGCACTGGGTAACAGACTGAGAAAGCCGATTATGTGTTAATCCTGCAACCTGTTCCATTTGTGCTAGTTGAACGAACGTCTCTACACATGCTCAGTTCTGAGAGATATTTTTGTGTTAAGGCCGTCGTTCAACTAGCTTGTTGGGAACAAAAAGTCTCTTTTCAGTTGGAAACTACACTACATACATATATATGTGGAGGTAGTAGCTCCAACACGGTTTTACAGTGAAAACTGCAGGAAGGTCTAACTGGCAGTTGGAAGGAGCCTGAGAATTCAGAGTAAGTGTTTATCTTGCAACCTGTCCCCTTTGTGAAGGTTGAACTAACGTCTCTGCACATGTTCATTTCTGAGAGATAAGTGTGTGTGAAATCCGTGTTTCAACAAGTTTGTTGGGAACACAAAGTTTCTTTTCAGGTTTTAACTGCACTAGATACATTTATATGCAGAGATAGTAGCTCCAACTCAGGTTTACAATGAAAATTGCAGGAGCTTCAAACCGGCACTGGGAAACAAAATGTGATACCAGAGTAAATGTTTCCCCTGCAACACGTTCACTTTGTGTTAGTTGAACGAACTTCTCTCCCTATGCTCTGTTCAGAAATATAAGTGTGTGTGAATGGAGTCCTTCACCTAGCTTGTTGGGAACACAAAGTTTCTTTTCATTTGGAAACTGCACTATATACAATATATGGTTAGGTACAAATTCCAAATCGGTTTTACATTGAAAACTTCAGGAATATCAAATCGGCACTTGGAAGGAGCCTGAGAAAACAGTGTAAGTGTTTCTACTGCAACCCGCTTATTTGTGATAGCTGAACGAACGTCTCTCCACATGCTAAGTTCTGAGAGATAATTTTGTGTTAAAGCCATCCTTCACATAGATGTGTGGGAACACAAAGTTTCTTTTTAATTGGAAACTGCAATACATACATATATATAGGGTAGGAAAATTCTCCAACACCGTTGTACAGTGAAAACTGCAGGAACATAAAACCGGCACTTGAAAAAACACTGAGAAATCAGGGTAAGTTTTTCTCCTGAACCCGTTCTATTTGTGCTAGTTGAACAAATGTCTCTCCACGTGCTCAGTTCTGAGAGTTAAGTGTGTGTGAAAGACAACGTTCACCTAATGTGTTGGTAACAAAAAGTTTCTTTTCAGTTGATAACTGCATTATATATATATATATGGGAGGTAAAAGGTCCAACAATTTTTTACAGTGAAAACTGCTGGAACTTCAAACCGGCACTAGGAAACAGAATGAGAAATCAGAGTAAGTGTCCTTCCTGCAACCCTTTCCATTTGTGCTAGTTGAACGAACTTCTCTCCCTATGCTCTGTTCAGAAATATAAGTGTGTGTGAATGGAGACCTTCACATAGCTTGTTGGGAACACAAAGATTCTTTTCAATTGGTAACTGCATTTCTTAGATATATATGGGAGGTAAAAGGTCTGACAATGTTTTACAGTGAAATTGCTGGAACTTCAAATCTGCACTAGGAAACAGATTGAGGAATCAGAGTAAGTGTTTCTACTGCAAACCTTTCCTTCTGTGCTAGTTGAACGAACGTCTCTACACATGCTCAATTCTGAGAGATAAGTGTGTGTGAAAGCCGTCCTTCACCTATCTTGTTGGGAACACAAAGTTTCTTTTCAATTGGAAACTACACTACATACATATATACGTGGTGGTACAAGCTCCAGCAAGGATTTACAGTGACAAATGCGGGAACTTCAAAACGGAACTTGGAAGGAGACTGAGAATTCAGAGTAAGTGTTTCTCCTCCAACCCGTATCATTTGTGCTAGTTGAACGAACGTCTCTCCACATGCTCAGTTCTGAGAGTAAAGTGAGTGTGAAAGCCATCGTAAACATAATTGTTGGGAACCAAATGTTTCTTTTCACTTGGAAATTGCACTACATATATATATATGGGCAGATACTAGCTCCAAATCTGTACTACAGTGAAATCTGCAGGAACTTCATACCGGCACTGGGGAACATACTGAGAAACGAGAGAAAGTGTTTCTTCTCCAAACATTTCCATTTGTACTTGTTGAACGAAAGTCTCTCCACATGCTCAATTCTGAGAAATAAGTGTGTGTGAATGCCGTCCTTCATATAGCTTGTTTGGAACACAAAGTTTCTTTTCATTTGGAAACTACACTACATACATTTATATGTGGAGGAATTAGCTCCAACACGGTTTTACTGTGAAAAATGCGGGAAGATGTACTGGCACTTGGAATGTGCCTGAGAAATCAGAGTAAGTGTTTAACCTGCAACCGGTTCCGTTTGTGCAAGTTGAACAAACGTCTCTGCACATGCCCAGTTCTGAGAGATAAGTGTGTGTGAAAGCCGTGTTTCAACAAGTTTGTTGGGAACACAAATTTTCTTTCCAGTTTGAAACTACACTACATACATATATGTGTGGAGATACTAGCTCAAAATCATGTTTACAATGAAAATTGCAGAAGCTTCAAACCGGCACTGGGAAACAGACTGAGAAAACAGAGTAATTGTTTCACCTTCAACAATTTTAGTTTGTGCTAGTTGAACGAACGTCTCTCCACATGCTCAGTTCTGAGAGATATTTTTGTGTTAACGCCGTCTTTCAACTAGCTTGTTGGGAACAAAAAGTTTCTTTTCAGTTGGAAACTACACTACATACATATATATATGGTGGTAGTAGCTCCAACAGTGATTTACATTTAAACCTACAGGAACTTCAATCCGGCCCTTTTGAAGTTGTCTGAGAAATCAGAGTAAGCGTTTCTCCTCCAACTCGTTCCATTTTTGCTAGTTGAACGAACGTCTCTCCACATGCTCAATTCTGAGAGGTAAGTGTGTCTGAAAGCCGTCCTTCACCTAGTTTGTTGGGAACACAAATTTTCTTTCATTTGGAAAATGCACTACTTACATATATATGGTGAAGTACAAGCTCCAACTCTGTTTTAAAGTGAAAATTGCAGGAGCTTCAAACCGGCACTAGGAAACCGACTGTGATACCAGAGTAAATATTTCCCATGCAACACGTTCACATTTTGCTGGTTGAACGAACTTCTCTCACTATGCTCTGTTCAGAAATAGAAGTGTGTGTGAATGGAGAACTTCACCTAGCTTGTTGGGAACACAAAGTTTCTTTTCATTTTGAAACTGCACTACATACAAATATATGGTTAGGTACAAACTCCAAATCGGTTTTACATTGAAAACTTCAGGAATATCAAACCGGCACTTGGAAGGAGCCTGAGAAAGCAGTGTAAGTGTTTCTACGGCAACCCACTTCTTTGTGATAGCTGAATGAACGTCTCTCCATATGCTCAGTTCTGAGAGATAAGTGTGTGTTAAAGCCGTCCTTCAACTAGCTTGATTTAAACACAAAGTTTCTTTCCAATTGGAAACGGCACTGCATACAAATATATTGGGAGATACTACCTCAAACTCGGTTTTACATTGAACACTGCAGGAGCATCAAACTGGCACTGGGTAACAGACTGAGAAAGCAGAGTATGTGTTAAACCTGCAACCAGTTTCCTTTGTGCTAGTTGAACGAACATCTCTACTCATGCTCAGTTCTGAGAGATAATTTTGCGTTAAAGCCGTCCTTCACATTGATGTTTGGGAACACAAAGTTTCTTTTTAATTGGAAACTGCAATACATAAATACATATAAGGTAGGAAAAAGCTCCAACAACTTTTTACAGTGAAAACTGCAGGAACATCAAAACGGCACTTGGAAACAGACTGAGAAAGCAGAGAAATTGTTTCCCTGCAACAAGCTTAATTTGTACTAGTTGAACAAACGTCTCTACACCTGCCCAGTTCTGAGAGATATTTTTGTGTTAAAGCCGTCTTTCAACTAGCTTGTTGGGAACACAAAATTTCTTTTCAGATGGAAACTACACTACATACAAATATATGCGGAGATACTAGCTCAAACACGGTTTTACAGTGAACACTGCAGGAGCTTCAAACCGGCACTGGGTAACAGACTGAGAAAGCAGATTATGTGTTAATCCTGCAACCTGTTCCATTTGTGCTAGTTGAACGAACGTCTCTACACATGCTCAGTTCTGAGAGATGTTTTTGTGTTAAAGCCGTCTTTCAACTAGCTTGTTGGGAACACAAAATTTCTTTTCAGATGGAAACTACACTACATACAAGTATATGCAGAGATACTAGCTCAAACACTTTTTTACAGTGAACACTGCAGGAGCTTCAAACCGGCACTGGGTAACAGACTGAGAAAGCCGATTATGTGTTAACCCTGCAACCTGTTCCATTTGTGCTAGTTGAACGAACGTCTCTACACATGCTCAGTTCTGAGAGATATTTTTGTGTTAAGGCCGTCTTTCAACTAGCTTGTTGGGAACAAAAAGTCTCTTTTCAGTTGGAAACTACACTACATACATATATATGTGGAGGTAGTAGCTCCAACACGGTTTTACAGTGAAAACTGCAGGAAGGTCTAACTGGCAGTTGGAAGGAGCCTGAGAATTCAGAGTAAGTGTTTATCTTGCAACCTGTCCCCTTTGTGAAGGTTGAACTAACGTCTCTGCACATGTTCATTTCTGAGAGATAAGTGTGTGTGAAATCCGTGTTTCAACAAGTTTGTTGGGAACACAAAGTTTCTTTTCAGGTTTTAAACTGCACTAGATACATTTATATGCAGAGATAGTAGCTCCAACTCAGGTTTACAATGAAAATTGCAGGAGCTCAAACCGGCACGGGAAACAAAATGTGATACCAGAGTAATGTTCCCCTGCAACACGTCACTTTGTGTTAGTTGAACGAACTTCTCTCCCTATGCTCTGTTCAGAAATATAGTGTGTGTGAATGGAGTCCTTCACTAGCTTGTTGGGAACACAAAGTTTCTTTTCATTTGGAAACTGCACTATATAATATATGGTTAGGTACAAATTCCAAATCGGTTTTACATTGAAAACTTCAGAATATCAAATCGGCACTGGAAGGAGCCTGAGAAAACAGTGTACAGTTGTTTCTACTGCAACCCGCTTATTTGTGATAGCTGAACGAACGTCTCTCCACATGCAAGTTCTGAGAGGAATTTGTGTTAAAGCCATCCTTCACATAGATGTGGGAACACAAAGTTTCTTTTTAATTGGAAACTGCATACAACATATATATAGGGTAGGAAAATTCTCCAACACCGTTGTACAGTGAAAACTGCAGGAACATCAAACCGGCACTTGAAAAAACACTGAAAATCAGGGTAACGTTTTCTCCTGAACCGTTCTATTTGTGCTAGTTGAACAAATGTCTCTCCACGTGCTCAGTCTAGAGTTAAGTGGTGTGAAAGACAAACGTTCAACTAAGTGTTGGTACAAAAAGTTCTTTTCACGTTGATAACTGCATTGTATTATATATATGGGAGGTAAAAGGTCCAACAATTTTTTACAGTGAAAACTGCTGGAACTTCAAACCGGCACTAGGAAACAGAATGAAAATCAGAGTAAGTGTTCCTGCACACCCCGTTTCCATTTGTGCTAGTTGAACGAACTTCTCTCCCTATGCTCTGTTCAGAATATAAAGTGTGTGTGAATGGAGAACTTCACCTAGCTGTTGGGAACACAAAGTTTCTTTTCATTTTGAAACTGCACTACATACAAATATATGGTTAGGTACAAACTCCAAATCGGTTTTACATTGAAAACTTCAGGAATATCAAACCGGCACTTGGAAGGAGCCTGAGAAAGCAGTGTAAGTGTTTCTACGGCAACCCACTTCTTTGTGATAGCTGAATGAACGTCTCTCCATATGCTCAGTTCTGAGAGATAAGTGTGTGTTAAAGCCGTCCTTCAACTAGCTTGATTTAAACACAAAGTTTCTTTCCAATTGGAAACGGCACTGCATACAAATATATTGGGAGATACTACCTCAAACTCGGTTTTACATTGAACACTGCAGGAGCATCAAACTGGCACTGGGTAACAGACTGAGAAAGCAGAGTATGTGTTAAACCTGCAACCAGTTTCCTTTGTGCTAGTTGAACGAACATCTCTACTCATGCTCAGTTCTGAGAGATAATTTTGCGTTAAAGCCGTCCTTCACATTGATGTTTGGGAACACAAAGTTTCTTTTTAATTGGAAACTGCAATACATAAATACATATAAGGTAGGAAAAAGCTCCAACAACTTTTTACAGTGAAAACTGCAGGAACATCAAAACGGCACTTGGAAACAGACTGAGAAAGCAGAGAAATTGTTTCCCTGCAACAAGCTTAATTTGTACTAGTTGAACAAACGTCTCTACACCTGCCCAGTTCTGAGAGATATTTTTGTGTTAAAGCCGTCTTTCAACTAGCTTGTTGGGAACACAAAATTTCTTTTCAGATGGAAACTACACTACATACAAATATATGCGGAGATACTAGCTCAAACACGGTTTTACAGTGAACACTGCAGGAGCTTCAAACCGGCACTGGGTAACAGACTGAGAAAGCAGATTATGTGTTAACCCTGCAACCTGTTCCATTTGTGCTAGTTGAACGAACGTCTCTACACATGCTCAGTTCTGAGAGAAGTTTTTGTGTTAAAGCCGTCTTTCAACTAGCTTGTTGGGAACACAAAATTTCTTTTCAGATGGAAACTACACTACATACAAGTATATGCAGAGATACTAGCTCAAACACTTTTTTACAGTGAACACTGCAGGAGCTTCAAACCGGCACTGGGTAACAGACTGAGAAAGCCGATTATGTGTTAATCCTGCAACCTGTTCCATTTGTGCTAGTTGAACGAACGTCTCTACACATGCTCAGTTCTGAGAGATATTTTTGTGTTAAGGCCGTCGTTCAACTAGCTTGTTGGGAACAAAAAGTCTCTTTTCAGTTGGAAACTACACTACATACATATATATGTGGAGGTAGTAGCTCCAACACGGTTTTACAGTGAAAACTGCAGGAAGGTCTAACTGGCAGTTGGAAGGAGCCTGAGAATTCAGAGTAAGTGTTTATCTTGCAACCTGTCCCCTTTGTGAAGGTTGAACTAACGTCTCTGCACATGTTCATTTCTGAGAGATAAGTGTGTGTGAAATCCGTGTTTCAACAAGTTTGTTGGGAACACAAAGTTTCTTTTCAGGTTTTAACTGCACTAGATACATTTATATGCGGAGATAGTAGCTCCAACTCAGGTTTACAATGAAAATTGCAGGAGCTTCAAACCGGCACTGGGAAACAAAATGTGATACCAGAGTAAATGTTTCCCCTGCAACACGTTCACTTTGTGTTAGTTGAACGAACTTCTCTCCCTATGCTCTGTTCAGAAATATAAGTGTGTGTGAATGGAGTCCTTCACCTAGCTTGTTGGGAACACAAAGTTTCTTTTCATTTGGAAACTGCACTATATACAATATATGGTTAGGTACAAATTCCAAATCGGTTTTACATTGAAAACTTCAGGAATATCAAATCGGCACTTGGAAGGAGCCTGAGAAAACAGTGTAAGTGTTTCTACTGCAACCCGCTTATTTGTGATAGCTGAACGAACGTCTCTCCACATGCTAAGTTCTGAGAGATAATTTTGTGTTAAAGCCATCCTTCACATAGATGTGTGGGAACACAAAGTTTCTTTTTAATTGGAAACTGCAATACATACATATATATAGGGTAGGAAAATTCTCCAACACCGTTGTACAGTGAAAACTGCAGGAACATAAAACCGGCACTTGAAAAAACACTGAGAAATCAGGGTAAGTTTTTCTCCTGAACCCGTTCTATTTGTGCTAGTTGAACAAATGTCTCTCCACGTGCTCAGTTCTGAGAGTTAAGTGTGTGTGAAAGACAACGTTCACCTAATGTGTTGGTAACAAAAAGTTTCTTTTCAGTTGATAACTGCATTATATATATATATATGGGAGGTAAAAGGTCCAACAATTTTTTACAGTGAAAACTGCTGGAACTTCAAACCGGCACTAGGAAACAGAATGAGAAATCAGAGTAAGTGTCCTTCCTGCAACCCTTTCCATTTGTGCTAGTTGAACGAACTTCTCTCCCTATGCTCTGTTCAGAAATATAAGTGTGTGTGAATGGAGACCTTCACATAGCTTGTTGGGAACACAAAGATTCTTTTCAATTGGTAACTGCATTTCTTAGATATATATGGGAGGTAAAAGGTCTGACAATGTTTTACAGTGAAATTGCTGGAACTTCAAATCTGCACTAGGAAACAGATTGAGGAATCAGAGTAAGTGTTTCTACTGCAAACCTTTCCTTCTGTGCTAGTTGAACGAACGTCTCTACACATGCTCAATTCTGAGAGATAAGTGTGTGTGAAAGCCGTCCTTCACCTATCTTGTTGGGAACACAAAGTTTCTTTTCAATTGGAAACTACACTACATACATATATACGTGGTGGTACAAGCTCCAGCAAGGATTTACAGTGACAAATGCGGGAACTTCAAAACGGAACTTGGAAGGAGACTGAGAATTCAGAGTAAGTGTTTCTCCTCCAACCCGTATCATTTGTGCTAGTTGAACGAACGTCTCTCCACATGCTCAGTTCTGAGAGTAAAGTGAGTGTGAAAGCCATCGTAAACATAATTGTTGGGAACCAAATGTTTCTTTTCACTTGGAAATTGCACTACATATATATATATGGGCAGATACTAGCTCCAAATCTGTACTACAGTGAAATCTGCAGGAACTTCATACCGGCACTGGGGAACATACTGAGAAACGAGAGAAAGTGTTTCTTCTCCAAACATTTCCATTTGTACTTGTTGAACGAAAGTCTCTCCACATGCTCAATTCTGAGAAATAAGTGTGTGTGAATGCCGTCCTTCATATAGCTTGTTTGGAACACAAAGTTTCTTTTCATTTGGAAACTACACTACATACATTTATATGTGGAGGAATTAGCTCCAACACGGTTTTACTGTGAAAAATGCGGGAAGATGTACTGGCACTTGGAATGTGCCTGAGAAATCAGAGTAAGTGTTTAACCTGCAACCGGTTCCGTTTGTGCAAGTTGAACAAACGTCTCTGCACATGCCCAGTTCTGAGAGATAAGTGTGTGTGAAAGCCGTGTTTCAACAAGTTTGTTGGGAACACAAATTTTCTTTCCAGTTTGAAACTACACTACATACATATATGTGTGGAGATACTAGCTCAAAATCATGTTTACAATGAAAATTGCAGAAGCTTCAAACCGGCACTGGGAAACAGACTGAGAAAACAGAGTAATTGTTTCACCTTCAACAATTTTAGTTTGTGCTAGTTGAACGAACGTCTCTCCACATGCTCAGTTCTGAGAGATATTTTTGTGTTAACGCCGTCTTTCAACTAGCTTGTTGGGAACAAAAAGTTTCTTTTCAGTTGGAAACTACACTACATACATATATATATGGTGGTAGTAGCTCCAACAGTGATTTACATTTAAACCTACAGGAACTTCAATCCGGCCCTTTTGAAGTTGTCTGAGAAATCAGAGTAAGCGTTTCTCCTCCAACTCGTTCCATTTTTGCTAGTTGAACGAACGTCTCTCCACATGCTCAATTCTGAGAGGTAAGTGTGTCTGAAAGCCGTCCTTCACCTAGTTTGTTGGGAACACAAATTTTCTTTCATTTGGAAAATGCACTACTTACATATATATGGTGAAGTACAAGCTCCAACTCTGTTTTAAAGTGAAAATTGCAGGAGCTTCAAACCGGCACTAGGAAACCGACTGTGATACCAGAGTAAATATTTCCCATGCAACACGTTCACATTTTGCTGGTTGAACGAACTTCTCTCACTATGCTCTGTTCAGAAATATAAGTGTGTGTGAATGGAGAACTTCACCTAGCTTGTTGGGAACACAAAGTTTCTTTTCATTTTGAAACTGCACTACATACAAATATATGGTTAGGTACAAACTCCAAATCGGTTTTACATTGAAAACTTCAGGAATATCAAACCGGCACTTGGAAGGAGCCTGAGAAAGCAGTGTAAGTGTTTCTACGGCAACCCACTTCTTTGTGATAGCTGAATGAACGTCTCTCCATATGCTCAGTTCTGAGAGATAAGTGTGTGTTAAAGCCGTCCTTCAACTAGCTTGATTTAAACACAAAGTTTCTTTCCAATTGGAAACGGCACTGCATACAAATATATTGGGAGATACTACCTCAAACTCGGTTTTACATTGAACACTGCAGGAGCATCAAACTGGCACTGGGTAACAGACTGAGAAAGCAGAGTATGTGTTAAACCTGCAACCAGTTTCCTTTGTGCTAGTTGAACGAACATCTCTACTCATGCTCAGTTCTGAGAGATAATTTTGCGTTAAAGCCGTCCTTCACATTGATGTTTGGGAACACAAAGTTTCTTTTTAATTGGAAACTGCAATACATAAATACATATAAGGTAGGAAAAAGCTCCAACAACTTTTTACAGTGAAAACTGCAGGAACATCAAAACGGCACTTGGAAACAGACTGAGAAAGCAGAGAAATTGTTTCCCTGCAACAAGCTTAATTTGTACTAGTTGAACAAACGTCTCTACACCTGCCCAGTTCTGAGAGATATTTTTGTGTTAAAGCCGTCTTTCAACTAGCTTGTTGGGAACACAAAATTTCTTTTCAGATGGAAACTACACTACATACAAATATATGCGGAGATACTAGCTCAAACACGGTTTTACAGTGAACACTGCAGGAGCTTCAAACCGGCACTGGGTAACAGACTGAGAAAGCAGATTATGTGTTAATCCCTGCAACCTGTTCCATTTGTGCTAGTTGAACGAACGTCTCTACACATGCTCAGTTCTGAGAGAAGTTTTTGTGTTAAAGCCGTCTTTCAACTAGCTTGTTGGGAACACAAAATTTCTTTTCAGATGGAAACTACACTACATACAAGTATATGCAGAGATACTAGCTCAAACACTTTTTTACAGTGAACACTGCAGGAGCTTCAAACCGGCACTGGGTAACAGACTGAGAAAGCCGATTATGTGTTAATCCTGCAACCTGTTCCATTTGTGCTAGTTGAACGAACGTCTCTACACATGCTCAGTTCTGAGAGATATTTTTGTGTTAAGGCCGTCGTTCAACTAGCTTGTTGGGAACAAAAAGTCTCTTTTCAGTTGGAAACTACACTACATACATATATATGTGGAGGTAGTAGCTCCAACACGGTTTTACAGTGAAAACTGCAGGAAGGTCTAACTGGCAGTTGGAAGGAGCCTGAGAATTCAGAGTAAGTGTTTATCTTGCAACCTGTCCCCTTTGTGAAGGTTGAACTAACGTCTCTGCACATGTTCATTTCTGAGAGATAAGTGTGTGTGAAATCCGTGTTTCAACAAGTTTGTTGGGAACACAAAGTTTCTTTTCAGGTTTTAACTGCACTAGATACATTTATATGCAGAGATAGTAGCTCCAACTCAGGTTTACAATGAAAATTGCAGGAGCTTCAAACCGGCACTGGGAAACAAAATGTGATACCAGAGTAAATGTTTCCCCTGCAACACGTTCACTTTGTGTTAGTTGAACGAACTTCTCTCCCTATGCTCTGTTCAGAAATATAAGTGTGTGTGAATGGAGTCCTTCACCTAGCTTGTTGGGAACACAAAGTTTCTTTTCATTTGGAAACTGCACTATATACAATATATGGTTAGGTACAAATTCCAAATCGGTTTTACATTGAAAACTTCAGGAATATCAAATCGGCACTTGGAAGGAGCCTGAGAAAACAGTGTAAGTGTTTCTACTGCAACCCGCTTATTTGTGATAGCTGAACGAACGTCTCTCCACATGCTAAGTTCTGAGAGATAATTTTGTGTTAAAGCCATCCTTCACATAGATGTGTGGGAACACAAAGTTTCTTTTTAATTGGAAACTGCAATACATACATATATATAGGGTAGGAAAATTCTCCAACACCGTTGTACAGTGAAAACTGCAGGAACATAAAACCGGCACTTGAAAAAACACTGAGAAATCAGGGTAAGTTTTTCTCCTGAACCCGTTCTATTTGTGCTAGTTGAACAAATGTCTCTCCACGTGCTCAGTTCTGAGAGTTAAGTGTGTGTGAAAGACAACGTTCACCTAATGTGTTGGTAACAAAAAGTTTCTTTTCAGTTGATAACTGCATTATATATATATATATGGGAGGTAAAAGGTCCAACAATTTTTTACAGTGAAAACTGCTGGAACTTCAAACCGGCACTAGGAAACAGAATGAGAAATCAGAGTAAGTGTCCTTCCTGCAACCCTTTCCATTTGTGCTAGTTGAACGAACTTCTCTCCCTATGCTCTGTTCAGAAATATAAGTGTGTGTGAATGGAGACCTTCACATAGCTTGTTGGGAACACAAAGATTCTTTTCAATTGGTAACTGCATTTCTTAGATATATATGGGAGGTAAAAGGTCTGACAATGTTTTACAGTGAAATTGCTGGAACTTCAAATCTGCACTAGGAAACAGATTGAGGAATCAGAGTAAGTGTTTCTACTGCAAACCTTTCCTTCTGTGCTAGTTGAACGAACGTCTCTACACATGCTCAATTCTGAGAGATAAGTGTGTGTGAAAGCCGTCCTTCACCTATCTTGTTGGGAACACAAAGTTTCTTTTCAATTGGAAACTACACTACATACATATATATGTGGTGGTACAAGCTCCAGCAAGGATTTACAGTGACAAATGCGGGAACTTCAAAACGGAACTTGGAAGGAGACTGAGAATTCAGAGTAAGTGTTTCTCCTCCAACCCGTATCATTTGTGCTAGTTGAACGAACGTCTCTCCACATGCTCAGTTCTGAGAGTAAAGTGAGTGTGAAAGCCATCGTAAACATAATTGTTGGGAACCAAATGTTTCTTTTCACTTGGAAATTGCACTACATATATATATGGGCAGATACTAGCTCCAAATCTGTACTACAGTGAAATCTGCAGGAACTTCATACCGGCACTGGGGAACATACTGAGAAACGAGAGAAAGTGTTTCTTCTCCAAACATTTCCATTTGTACTTGTTGAACGAAAGTCTCTCCACATGCTCAATTCTGAGAAATAAGTGTGTGTGAATGCCGTCCTTCATATAGCTTGTTTGGAACACAAAGTTTCTTTTCATTTGGAAACTACACTACATACATTTATATGTGGAGGAATTAGCTCCAACACGGTTTTACTGTGAAAAATGCGGGAAGATGTACTGGCACTTGGAATGTGCCTGAGAAATCAGAGTAAGTGTTTAACCTGCAACCGGTTCCGTTTGTGCAAGTTGAACAAACGTCTCTGCACATGCCCAGTTCTGAGAGATAAGTGTGTGTGAAAGCCGTGTTTCAACAAGTTTGTTGGGAACACAAATTTTCTTTCCAGTTTGAAACTACACTACATACATATATGTGTGGAGATACTAGCTCAAAATCATGTTTACAATGAAAATTGCAGAAGCTTCAAACCGGCACTGGGAAACAGACTGAGAAAACAGAGTAATTGTTTCACCTTCAACAATTTTAGTTTGTGCTAGTTGAACGAACGTCTCTCCACATGCTCAGTTCTGAGAGATATTTTTGTGTTAACGCCGTCTTTCAACTAGCTTGTTGGGAACAAAAAGTTTCTTTTCAGTTGGAAACTACACTACATACATATATATATGGTGGTAGTAGCTCCAACAGTGATTTACATTTAAACCTACAGGAACTTCAATCCGGCCCTTTTGA
>NW_022588097.1:0-23486 GCF_009834535.1 Camelus ferus | reverse complement strand
TAAGGCAGCAATACGTTACCCAACTCATCAAAAAGCTGTGCCTCCTACTAATTGACAGTAAAGCAAGTGTCATCTGGCTCAACAGATCTCCCTGTGTCTCTACAGTGGTCGTCTACTTTTTCTTTATTTTCTCGGTTGGGGGACACTCCTTTTTTGAAAATCCTCCTCCCTGCAGTAGAAGTTCTTATTTTCCCAACCAGAATGCAGGCTTGAAGGGGGGCAACAGAGCTGAGAACACATAAATCAGTATTTATTCCTTGATATATTTTTTACACATGGACTAAAAATCATTGGGTCAGTTGGACATCAATATCATATCTAATTTACACTATTGTCAACTTTCATTTTACTACCAGCTCCTGAAACAGTCACGTGGTCACTAGGTTTTTTTTCCTTCCCTTGACCCATGGGTTCGATGATTTCTAACCAGACACAATAGCTTTTTGAAAAGAAGTCTGTTTCACCTTTTGCTTTTAAACTAAACTTGTGTGCTTGACCCTGATTTCATTCTAACATTCACAAAAATCTATCCAAGGACAACCACATTTAACATCATCTCTAGATGTCTTGAATACAATGGTGAGTGATTCTTCCAGATCATTAAACTATATATGCACATTATGCTGTGGTCCTCTTCAATTTGTGGTGTTTACAGTAATCGTTACCTCTTTGGATACTTTATTACACATTTAGCATTTCTTTATCCAATTCAGTTACATTAATATATAAGATTTCAAAAGATCTGCTTTCTCAAAATGATGATGTTTAACATCTATAGTCTATTTTAAATCAAGTAATTCAATAAGGTTGTCAAGGACAGCAGTGAAGGTTGTGTGTGGTGATTGCTGCTTCAGAGTCTCCGGTCCTGTCCCTTGATCTTACAGGTGTTTACGCATCCTTGTCAATGTCATCACATCAGTCTATTAGGAGCTGAAATTAAACTACCTGGATGCTAATTTTTTTTTAAAAACAATATACTCAATTTCCCCTTCTAATACTTTATTGTTTCTCATACTGAGGCTCACCAGTTTTCCTAATATATATATTTGGTGGGGAGGGGGGCACAGCTCTGAATGCCTGCAGACAGCACCAACTCTATAAGATTAACCAGAGGTGGCCGTGGATGTTCTGTGACTTCAGCCACTGAGCACGAGCACCTGCTGTCCTTCCAACTGTTCTGCCTCCATTATTGACAGCTCTGAAGGTCACTGCCTCTTGTAAAATTCTACAACATTACAGTTCATATATTTTTAAAAGTTATAAATTTGTGAAAGTCGTCTGCTGTTTGTGTAAAAAGAGGGGTACTTCCTTTTGCTCATTTCAGGCTAAACTAAGTCCAGAAGGACACACACACACACACACACACACACACACACACACACACAGAGAGACACACGCAGTTCTGAGTGCCCCCAAGGAAAAGTTTGAAAGGCTTCGGGACAGTGGTGGCACTCAAACCTTTGGAATTTTGAGCTCTATGAAAGCATCACTTATTCAGAAATTAAGCATTATAATTCTAGACAAAGAGAATCAGAATCACCCACAAGATACTTACCAGAATTTTTTTAAAGAATGTATCTTCCCTAAAATCCAATGATAATTCAAATATCCATGGAAAGAAAGTAGATCAGTAATATCAAGCAATAATTTCTACACTATTGCTGATTAGACTTCAGCCCCAACCAAAGAACATAGAAATAAGATACCTGGAGATAAAGAGATGGAAATGAGGTATTAAAAAGCAAGAATATAAAAGAAGTAGCGGCCTTACGGAAACCTGCTCATTTTCTTTGAAATAATTTCTTGGTTACAGGAACTCACTCGTGAGGATCTGGAAATGCATCAAGAGGAAATCTAGCAGGGAAAAGAAGCAGAAGCAGAAGCAGGTCTCAGTTTTCTCCGAGGCTGATCCTAAATGAAAAAACTTTCCTTGGCTTCCAGAATAGACAACCTGCATGGTTCCCTTAGCAGAAGAGTGAGGAGGAGAGAAAACCGAATGTGTTTGCAAATCATCCTTCACCAACCCTGTTGGAACACAGAATTTTGGTGTTAGGGGCACTGCCCGACCTATAAATATAAGAGAAGGAACAAGCTCTAATAAGGTTTTTGAGCGAAAAATGCTTTTAGCTTTAAACCTACTCTAGAAATCATGCTGAGAAATCATGGTAAGTGCTTGAGGTGTAGCCTTGCTGTTTACGTTACATAAAGGAATGCGTCCCCACATGTACCATTTTGGGAACGGAATATGTGTTGCAGCCTCCTTCACTTAGGTTTTTGGAAACCCAGAGTTTCTGGCCACGGGGAAATAGGCTAGTTACATATCAAAGGGGAGGCAAAAACTCCAGCGCGCTTTTCCATTGCAAACCGATTTTACTAGAGACCGGCTTTAAGAATCATGCTGAGAAAAGAGAGTAAGTGTTTCTACATGTCACTCTACCTTTTATGACGGATGTAAAAAGCCTCTCCACATGATCACTTCTGACATCTCAATCTGTGTGGAAGCTGTTGTAAAACTAGATTTTTGGGTACACAGAGCTTCTGTCTTAGAGCATCTACACTAATTATATATGTAAAGGGAGGCACAATCTCCAAAACGGTTATCCACAGGAAACGGCTTTAACTTAGAAACCGGCATCAGGAAACATTCTGAGAAATCAGAGAATGTGTCTCTAGAAGTCACCTTGTATTTTATGCTGGATGACATAATGCCTCTATACATGCTAAATTTTTAGGTCTGTATGCGTATGGAAGCCGCGTTTCCACTGGCTTGTTGGGAAACCAGAGTTTTGGCCAGGGGAAACTACACTGCTTTCATATATATGGCTATGTATTAGGACCAAATCGGTTTTCCAGTGCAAAAAAATTTCTTGGAAACCGGTTTTGAGAAACAAACAGAGAAAACAGAGTAAGTGTTTCTGTATTATTTAACTTAAATACTGGATGATAGAATGGCTCAGCACATGGTGAATTCCCACATCAGTATGTGTGTTGGAGAAGTCCTTCACATAAATTCTTGGAAAACAGAGTTACTGGTCTAGAGAAACTACATAACTTACATATCACAGGGCAAGCACTACTGCAAAAACATTTTAAAGAGCAAACAAGATTTACATGAAAACCGACCGTTGAATCCTTACAGAGAAATAAGAGAAGGTGTTATTAAAATACACTCTACCTAATTAACTGGATAAAAGAACGTCCCACCACATGATGAAATATGAAAGAAAGTCTCTCCACATGCTAAGTTCTGAGAGATAAGTGTGTGTGAAAGCCGTCCTTCACCTAGCTTGTTGGGAACACAAAGTTTCCTTTAAGATGCAAACTACACTCCATACATATATATGGGGAGGTACTAGCTCCAACTCGGTTTCACATTGAAAACTGCAGGAACTTCAAACAGGCACTAGGAAACAGACTGAGAAACCAGAGTAAGAGTTTTTCCTGCAACACGTTCCTATTATGCTAGAGGAACGAACGTCTCCCCACATGCTCAGTTCTGATCGACAAGTGTGTGTGAAAGCCGACTTCAACTAGCTTGTTGGGAACACAAAGATCATTTACATTTGCAAACAACATTCCATAAATATATATGGGGTGGTACTAGCTCCAACTTTCTTTAACTGTGAGAACTGCAGGAACTTCAAACCGGCACTAGAGAAACAGACTGAGAAACCAGAGTAAAAGTTTCCCTGAAACATTTCCCTTTGTGCTAAATGAACGAACGTCTCTCCACATGCTCAGTTCTGAGATATAATTGTGTGTGAAAGCCGTCTTTCACCAAGCTTATTGGGAACACAGTTTCTTTTCAGGTGCAATCTCAA
This sequence comes from Camelus ferus, assembly GCF_009834535.1. Lineage (NCBI taxonomy): Eukaryota > Metazoa > Chordata > Mammalia > Artiodactyla > Camelidae > Camelus > Camelus ferus. Next base: position 19,665 of record NW_022588097.1, on the reverse strand, counting down.
CTCTATACACATATATGTGGAGGTACTAAATCCAACACGGTTTTACAGTGAAAACTGCAGGAATTTCAAACCGGGACTAGGAAACAGAATGAGAAACCAGAGTAAAAGTTTCACCTGCAAACCGTTCTTTTTGTGCTAGATGAACGAATGTCTCTCCACATGCTCAGTTCTGAGAGATAAGTGGGTGTGAAAGCCGTCCTTCACCTAGCTTGTTGGGAACACAAAGTTTCTTTTCAGTTGCAAACTCCATTCCATATATATATATGGGGAGGTACAAGCTCCCACTCGGTTTTACAGTGAAAACTGCAGAAAATTCAAACCGGCACTAGGAAACAGACTGAGTTACCAGAGTAAAGATTATCCTGCAACCCGTTCCATTTGTGATAGCTGAACGAACGTCTCACCACATGCTCAGTTCTGAGAGATAAGTGTGTGTGAAAGCCGTCCTTAACCTAGCTTGTTGGAGCAAAAAGAATCTTTTAATTTTCGAAATCCACTCTTTACATATATATGGGGAGGTAAGAGCTCCAACTCGGTTTTACAGTGAAAACTGCAGGAAATTCAAACCGGCACTAGGAAACAGACTGAGAATCCAGAATAAAAGTTTCTCCTGCAACCCGTTCCCTTTGTGATAGATGAACGAACGTCTCTCTACATGCTCAGTCCTGAGAGATAAGTGTGTGTGAAAGCAGTCCTTCACCTAGCTTGTTGGAACACAAAGTATCTTTTAAGTTTCCAAATCCACTCCATATATATATCTCGGGAGGTAAGAGCTCCAACTCGGTTTTACAGTGAAAACTGCAGGAACTTCAAACCGGCACTAGGAAACAGAATGAGAATCCAGAATAAAAGTTTCTCCTGCAACCCGTTCCCTTTGTGCTAGATGAACGAACGTCTCTCCACATGCTCAGTTCTGAGAGATAAGTGCGTGTGAAAGACGTCCTTCAACTAGCTTGTTGGGAACACAAAGTTTCTTTGCAGTTGCCAACTCCACTCCATACATATATACGGGGTGGTTCTAGCTCCAACTCAGTTTTACAGTGAAAACTGCAGGAACTTCAAACCGGCACTCGGAAAAAGACTGTGAATACAGAGTAAAATTTCTCCTGCATCACGTTCATTTGTGCTAGATGAACGAACGACTCTCCACATGCTCAGGTCTGAGAGATAAGTGTGTGTGAAAGCCGTCCTTCACCTAGCATGTTGGGATCACAAAGTTTCTTTGCATTAGTCAACTCCATTCCATAAAAATATATGGGGAGACACTAGCTCCTACTCGGTTTTACAGTGAAAAATTCAGGAACTTCAAACCGGCACTAGGAAACAGACTGAGAATCCAGAGTAAAAGTTTCTCATGCAACACGTTCCTTTGTGCTAGATGAACGAACGTCTCTCCACATGCTCAGTTCTGAGACATAAGTGTGTGTGAAAGCCGTACTTCCCCTAGCTTGTTGGGAACACAATGTTTCTTTGCAGTTGCAAACTCCAGTATATAGGTATATATGGGGAGGTACTAGGTGAAACTCGGTTTTACAGTGAAAACTGCAGGAACTTCAAACCGGCACTATGGAACAGACTGAGATTCCAGAGTAATAGTTTCTCCTGCAACCCGTTCCATTTGTACTAAATGAAAGAACGTCTCTCCACATGCTCAGTTCTGAGATATAAGTGTGTGTGAAAGCCGTCTTTCACCTAGCTTTTTGGGAACACAAAGTTTCTTTTAAGTTGCCAACACCACTCCATACATATATATGGGGAGGTACTAGCTCCAACTCGGTTTTACAGTGAAAACTGCAGGAACTTCAAACCGGCACTAGGAAACAGACTGAGAATCCAGAGTAAAAGTTTCTCCTGCAACCCGTTCCCTTTGTGCTAGATGAACGAACGTCTCTCCACGTGCTCAGTTCTGAGAGGTAAGTGCGTGTGAAAGCCTTACTTCACCTAGCTTGTTGGGAACACAAAGTTTCTTTTCAGTTGCCAACTACACTCCATAAATATATATGGGGAGGTACTAGTTCCAACTCGGTTTAACAGTGAAAACTGCAGGAACATTAAACCGGCACTAGGAAACAGACTGAGAATCGAGAGTAAAGTTTCCCCTGCAAAACGTTCCCTTTGTTCTAGATGAACGAATGTCTCTACACATGCTCAGTTCTGAGAAATAAGTGTGTGTGAAAGCCGTACTTCACCTAGCTTGCTGGGAACACAAAGTTTCTTTGCAGTTGCCAACTCCAATTCATACATGTATATGGGGAGGTACAAGCTCCCACTCGGTTTTACAGTGAAAACTGCAGGAAATTCAAACCGGCACTAGGAAACAGACTACGAAACCAGAGTTAATGTTTCTCCTGCAACCTGTTCCTTTGTGCTAGATGAACGAACGCCTCTCCACATGCTCATTTCCGACAGATAAGTGTGTGTGAAAGCCGTCCTTCCCTAAGCTTTTTGGGAACACAAAGTTTCTTTGCAGTTGCAAACTCCATTATATACGTATATATGGGGCGGTACTAGCTCAAACTCGGTTTTACAGTGAAAACTGCAGGAACTTCAAACCGGCACTAGGAAACAGACTGAGTTACCAGAGTAAAGATTATCCTGCAATCCGTTCCCTTTGTGATAGCTGAACGAACGTCTCTCCACATGCTCAGTTCTGAGAGATAAGTGTGTGTGAAAGCCGTCCTTAACCTAGCTTGTTGGAACAAAAAGTATGTTTTAATTTTCCAAATCCACTCTTTACATATATATGGGGAGGTAAGAGCTCCAACTCGGTTTTACAGTGAAAACTGCAGGAACTTCAAACCGGCACTAGGAAACAGACTGAGAATCCAGAATAAAAGTTTCTCCTGCAACCCGTTCCCTTTGTGCTAGATGAACGAACGTCTCTCCACATGCTCAGTTCTGAGAGATAAGTGCGTGTGAAAGACGTCCTTCAACTAGCTTGTTGGGAACACAAAGTTTCTTTGCAGTTGCCAACTCCACTCCATACATATATATAGGGAGGTACAAGCACCAACTCGGTTTTAGTGTGAAAACTGCAGGAATTTCAAACCGGCACTATGAAACAGAGTGAGAAACCAGAGTAAAAGTTTCTCCTGCAACCCGTTCCCTTTGTGCTAGATGAACAAAAGTCTCTCCACGTGCTCAGTTCTGAGAGATAAGTGTGTGTGAAAGCCGTCCTTCCGCTAGCTGGTTGGGAACACAAAGTTTCTTTGCAGTTGCAAACTCCAATATATAGGTATATATGAGGAGGTACTAGCTCTAACTCGGTTTTACAGTGAAAACTGCAGGAACTTTAATCCGGCACTAAGAAACAGACTGAGAAAACAGAGTAAAAGTTTCTCCTGCAACCCGTTCCCTTTGTGCTAGATGAACGAACGTCTCTCCACATGCTCAGTTCTGAGAGATAAGTGTATGTTAAAGCCATCCTTCACCTAGCTTGTTGGGAACACAAAGTTTCTTTGCAGTTGCCAACTCCACTCCATACATATATACGGGGTGGTTCTAGCTCCAACTCGATTTTACAGTGAAAACTGCAGGAACTTCAAACCGGCACTCGGAAAAAGACTGTGAATACAGAGTAAAATTTCTCCTGCATCACGTTCATTTGTGCTAGATGAACGAACGACTCTCCACATGCTCAGGTCTGAGAGATAAGTGTGTGTGAAAGCCGTCCTTCACCTAGCATGTTGGGATCACAAAGTTTCTTTGCAGTTGCCAACACCACTCCATACATATTTATTGGGAGGTACTAGCTTCAACTCGGTTTTAGAGTGAAAAATGCAGGAACTTCAAACCGGAACTAGGAAACAGACTGAGAAACCAGAGTAAAAGTTTCTCCTGCAACCCGTTCCATTTGTGCTAGATGAACGAACGTCTCTCCACATGCTTAGTTCTGAGAGATAATTGTGTGTGAAAGCCGTCCTTCAACTAGCTTGTTGGGAACACAAAGTTTCTTTGCATTAGTCAACTCCATTCCATAAAAATATATGGGGAGGCACTAGCTCCTACTCGGTTTTACAGTGAAAAATGCAGGAACTTCAAACCGGCACTAGGAAACAGACTGAGAAAGCAGAGAAAAAGTGTCTCATGCAACACGTTCCCTTGGTGCTAGATGAACGAACGTCTCTCCACATGCTCAGTTCTGAGAGATAAGTGTGTGTGAAAGCCGTACTTCACCTAGCTTGTTGGGAACACAAAGTTTCTTTTCAGTTGCAAACTCCACTTCCATACATATATATGGGGAGGTACTAGCTCCAACTCGGTTTTACAGTGAAAACTGCAGGAACTTCAAACCGGCACTAGGAAACAGACTGAGAATCAGAGAAAAGTTTCTCCTGCAACCCGTTCCCTTGGTGCTAGATGAACGAACGTCTCTCCACATGCTCAGTTCTGAGAGATAAGTGTGTGTGAAAGCCGTCCTTCACCTAGCTTGTTGGGAACACAAAGTTTCTTTTCAGTTGCAAACTCCACTCCATACATATATATGGGGAGGTACTAGCTCCAACTCGGTTTTACAGTGAAAACTGCAGGAACTTCAAACCGGCCCTAGGAAACAGACTGAGAAACCAGAATAAAAGTTTCTCATGCATCCCGTTCCCTTTGTGCTAGATGAACGAACGTCTCTCCACATGCTCAGGTCTGAGAGATAAGTGTGTGTGAAAGCCGTACTTCACATAGCTTTTTGGGATCACAAAGTTTCTTTGCAGTTGCCAACTCCATTCCATACATATATATGGGTAGGTACTAGCTCCAAATCTGTTTTACATTGAAAACTGCAGGAATTTCAAACCGGCACTAGGAAACAGACTGAGAATCCAGAGTAAAGTTTCCCCTGCATCCCGTTCCCTTTGTTCTAGATGAACGAACGTCTCTCCACATGCTCAGTTCTGAGAAATAAGTGTGTGTGAAAGCGGTACTTTACCTAGCTTGTTGGGAACACAAAGTTTCTTTGAAGTTGCCAACTCCAATTCATACATATATATGGGGAGGTACAAGCTCCAACTATGTTTTACAGTGAAAACTGCAGGAACTTCAAACCGGCACTAGGAAACAGACTGAGAATCCAGAATAAATGTTTCTCCTGCAAACCGTTCCATTTGTGCTAGATGAAGGAACGCCTCTCCACATGCACATTTCCGATAGATAAGTGCGTGTGAAAGCCTTACTTCACCTAGCTTGTTGGGAACACAAAGTTTCTTTGCAGTTGCCATCTACACTCCATACATATATATGGGGAGATACTAGCTCCAACTCGGTTTTACAGTGAAAACTGCAGGAACATTCAACCGGCACTAGGAAACAGACTGAGAAACCAGAGTAAAGATTACCCTGCAACCGTTCCATTTGTGCTAGATGAACGAACGTCTCTCCAAATGCTCAGTTCTGAGAGATAAGTGTGTGTGAAAGCCGTCCTTCACCTAGCTTGTTGGGAACACAAAGTTTCTTTTCAGTTGCAAACTCCACTCCATACATATATATGGGGAGGTACGAGCTCCAACTCGGTTTTACAGTGAAAACTGCAGGAACTTCAAACCGACAGTAGGAAACAGACTGAGAATCCAGAATAAAAGTTTCTCCTACAATCCGTTCCCTTTGTGCTAGATGAACGAACGTCTCTCCACATGCTCAGTTCTGAGAGATAAGTATGTGTGAAAGCCGTCCTTCAGCTATCATGTTGGGAACACAAAGTTTCTTTGCAGTTGCCAACTACACTCCATACATATATAGGGGGAGGTACTAGCTCCAATTCTGTTTTAGTGTGAAAACTGCAGGAACTTCCAACCGGCACTAGGAAACAGACTGAGATTCCAGAGTAATAGTTTCTCCTGCAACCCGTTCCATTTGTACTACATGAACGAACGTCTCTTCACATGCTCATTTCTGAGATATAAGTGTGTGTGGAAGCCGTCCTTCACCTAGCTTGTTGGGAACACAAAGTTTCTTTTAAGTTGCCAACTCCACTCCATACATATATATGGGGAGGTACTAGCTCCAACTCTGTTTTACAGTGAAAAATTCAGGAACTTCAAACCGGCACTAGGAAACAGACTTAGAATCCAGAGTAAAAGTTTCCCTGCAATCCCGTTCCCTTTGTGCTAGATGAACGAACGTCTCTCCACATTGCTCAGTCTGAGAGATAAGTGTGTGTGAAAGCCGTACTTCACCTAGCTTGTTGGGATCACAAAGTTTCTTTGCAGTTGCCAACTCCAATCCATACACATATATAGGGAGGTACTAGCTCCAAATCTGTTTTACATTGAAAACTGCAGGAATTTCAAACCGGCACTAGGAAACAGACTGAGAATCCATAGTAAATGTTTCCCATGCAACCCGTTCCCTTTGTTCTAGATGAACGAACGTCTCTCCACGTGCTCAGTTCTGAGAGGTAAGTGCGTGTGAAAGCCTTACTTCACCTAGCTTGTTGGGAACACAAAGTTTCTTTGCAGTTGCAAACTCCAATTCATACATGTATATGGGGAGGTACAAGCTCCCACTCGGTTTTACAGTGAAAACTGCAGGAAATTCAAACCGGCACTAGGAAACAGACTGAGTTACCAGAGTACAGATTATCCTGCAATCCGTTCCCTTTGTGATAGCTGAACGAACGTCTCTCCACATGCTCAGTTCTGAGAGATAAGTGTGTGTGAAAGCCGTCCTTAACCTAGCTTGTTGGAACAAAAAGTATGTTTTAATTTTCCAAATCCACTCTTACATATATATGGGGAGGTAAGAGCTCCAACTCGGTTTTACAGTGAAAACTGCAGGAACTTCAAACCGGCACTAGGAAACAGACTGAGAATCCAGAATAAAAGTTTCTCCTGCAACCCGTTCCCTTTGTGCTAGATGAACGAACGTCTCTCCACATGCTCAGTTCTGAGAGATAAGTGCGTGTGAAAGACGTTCTTCAAATAGCTTGTTGGGAACACATAGTTTCTTTGCAGTTGCCAACTCCACTCCATACAAATATATGGGGTGGTACTAGCTCCTACTCGGTTTTACAGTGAAAACTGCAGGAACTTCAAACCGGCACTAAGAAATAGACTGAGAATCCAGAGTAAAAGTTTCTCCTGCAACCCGTTCCCTTTGTGCTAGATGAACGAAAGTCTCTCCACATGCTCAGTTCTGAGAGATAAGTGTGTGTGAAAGCCGTCCTTCACCTAGCTTGTTGGGAACACAAAGTTTCTTTTAAGTTGCAAACTACACTCCATACATATATATGGGGAGGTACAAGCTCCAACTCGGTTTTACAGTGAAAACTGCAGGAACTTTCAAACCGGCACTAGGAAACAGAGTGAGAAACCAGAGTAAAAGTTTCTCCTGCAACCCGTTCCCTTTGTGCTAGATGAACAAAAGTCTCTCCACGTGCTCAGTTCTGAGAGATAAGTGTGTGTGAAAGCCGTCCTTCTGCTAGCTGGTTGGGAACACAAAGTTTCTTTGCAGTTGCCAACTCCACTCCATACATATATATGGGGTGGTTCTAGCACCAACTCGGTTTTACAGTGAAAACTGCAGGAACTTCAAACCGGCACTAGGAAACAGACTGAGAATACAGAGTAAAATTTCTCCTGCAACACGTTCCATTTGTGCTAGATGAACGAACGTACTCTCCACATGCTCAGTTCTGAGAGATAAGTGTGTGTGAAAGCCGTCCTTCACCTAGCATGTTGGGATACACAAAGTTTCTTTTCAGTTGCCAACTCCACTCCATACATATTATATGGGAGGTACTAGCTTCAACTCGGTTTTACAGTGAAAAATGCAGGAACTTCAAACCGGAACTAGGAAACAGACTGAGAAAGCCAGAGTAAAAGTTTCTCCTGCAACCCGTTCCATTTGTGCTAGATGAACGAACGTCTCTCCCACATGCTCAGTTCTGAGAGATAAGTGTGTGTGAAAGCCGTCCTTCAACTAGCTTGTTGGGAACACAAAGTTTCTTTTCAGTTAGCAAACTCCATTCCATAAAATATATGGGGAGGTACTAGCTCCTACTCGGTTTTACAGTGAAAACTGCAGGAACTTCAAACCGGCACTAGGAAACAGACTGAGAATCCAGAGTAAAAGTTTCTCATGCAACCGTTCCCTTTGTGCTAGATGAACGAACGTCTCTCCACATGCTCAGTTCTGAGAGATAAGTGTGTGTGAAAGCCGTACTTCACCTAGCTTAGTTGGGAACACAAATGTTTCTTTTCAGTTGCAAACTCCACTCCATATAGTATATATGGGGAGGTACTAGCTCCAAACTCGGTTTTACAGTGAAAACTGCAGGAACTTCAAACCGGCACTATGGAACAGACTGAGAATCCAGAGTAATAGTTTCTCCTGCAACCCGTTCCCTTTGTGCTAGCATGAACGAACGTCTCTCCACATGCTCAGTTCTGAGAGATAAGTGTGTGTGAAAGCCGTCCTTCACCTAGCTTGTTGGGAACACAAAGTTTCTTTTAAGCTGCCAACACCACTCCATACATATATATGGGGAGGTACTAGCTCCAACTCGGTTTTACAGTGAAAACTGCAGGAACTTCAAACCGGCACTAGGAAACAGACTGAGAAACCAGAGTAAAAGATTCTCCTGCAACCCGTTCCATTTGTGCTAGATGAACGAACTTCTATCCACATGTTCATTTCTGAGAGATAAATGTGTGTGAAAGCCGTCCTTCACCTAGCTTGTTGGGAACACAAAGTTCCTTTGCAGTTGCCAAATCCAATCCATACAAATATATGGGGAGGTACTAGCTCCACCTCAGTTTTAAAGTGAAACTGCAGGAATTCAAACCGGCACTAAGGAAACAGACTGAGAACCAGAATAAAGGTTTCTCCTGCAACAGGTTCCCTTTGAGCTAGATGAACGAACGTCTCTCCACATGCTCAGTTCTGAGGGATGAGTTTGTGTGAAAGCCGTCATTCAACTAGCCTGTTGGGAAAACAAAGTTTCCTTTAAGTTGCCAACTCCACTCCATACATATATATGGGGAGGACTACTAGCTCCAACTCGGTTTTACAGTGAAAACGTGCAGGAAATTCAAACCGGCACTAGGAAACAGCACTGAGAAATCCAGAGTAAAAGTTTCTACTGCAACACTTTCCCTTTGTGCTAGATGAACGAACGTCTCTCACATGTTCAGTTCTGAGAGATAAGTGTGTGTGAAAGCCGTCCTTCACCTAGCTTGTTGGGAACACAAAGTTTCTTTGCAGTTGCAAACTCCAATTCCATACATATATATGGGGAGGTACAAGCTCCAACTATGTTTTACTGTGAAAACTGCAGGAACTTCAAACCGGCACTAGGAAACAGACTGAGAAATCAGAGAAAAATGTTTCTCCTGCAACCCGTTCCCTTGGTGCTAGATGAACGAACGTCCTCTCCACATGCTCAGTTCGAGAGATAAGTGGTGTGAAGCCGTCCTTCACCTAGCTTGTTGGGAACACAAAGTTTCTTTGCAGTTGCAAACTACACTCCATACATATATAAGGAGAGGTAACTAGTTCCAACTCGGTTTTACAGTGAAAACTGCAGGAACATTAATCCGGCACTAGGAAACAGACTGAGTTACCAGAGTAAAGATTACCCTGCAACCCGTTCCCTTTGTGATAGATGAACGAACGTCTCTCTACATGCTCAGTTCTGAGAGATAAGTGTGTGTGAAAGCCGTCCTTCCGCTAGCTGGTTGGGAACACAAAGTTTCTTTGCAGTTGCAAACTCCAATATATAGGTATATATGGAGAGATACAAGCTCCAACTCGGTTTTACAGTGAAAACTGCAGGAACTTTAACCGGCACTAAGAAACAGACTGAGAAAACAGAGTAAAAGGTTCTCCTGCAAACCGTTCACTTTGTGCTAGATGAACGAACGTCTCTCCACATGCTCAGTTCGGAGAGATAAGTGTGTGTGAAAGCCGTCCTTCACCTAGCTTGTTGGGAACACACAGTTTCTTTTCAGTTGCCATCTCCACTCCATACATATATATGGGGAGGTATTAGCTCCAACTCTGTTTTACAGTGAAAACTGCAGGAACTTCAAACCGGCACTAGGAAACACACTGAGAAATCCGAGTAAAAGCTTCTCCTGCAACACCTTCCCTTTGTGCTAGATGAACGAACGTCTCTCCACTGCTCAGTTCTGAGAGATAAGTGTGTGTGAAGCCGTCCTTCACATAGCTTGTTGGGAACACATAAGTTTCTTTTCAGTTACCAAACTCCACTCCACTACATATATATGGGGAGGTAATTGCTCCAACCTCGGTATTACAGTGAAAACTGCAGGAACGTCAAACCGGCACTAGGAAACAGAATGAGAAACCAGAGTAAAAGTTTCTCCTACAACTGTTCCCTTTGTGCTAGATGAACGAACGTCTCTCCACATGCTCAGTTCTGAGAGATAAAGTGTGTGTGAAAGCCGTCCTTCACCTAGCTTGTTGGGAACACAAAGTTCTTTGCAGATTGCAAACTCCACTCCATACATATATATGGGGAGGTATTAGCTCCAACTCGGTTTTACATGTGAAAACTGCAGGAACTTCAAACCGGCACTAGGAAACAGACTGAGAAATCTGAGTAAAAGTTTCTCCTGCACACCCGTTCCCGTTGTGCTAGATGAACGAACGTCTCTCCACATGCTCATTTCTGAGAGATAAGTGTGTGTGAAATGCCGTCCTTCACCTAGCTTGTTGGGAACACAAAGTTTCTTTGAGTAGCAAACTCCACTCCATACATATATATGGGGAGGTAATTGCTCCAACTCGGTTTTACAGTGAAAACTGCAGGAACTTCAAACCGGCACTAGGAAACAGACTGAGAAATCTCAGTAAAAGTTTCTCCTGCAACACCTTCCCTTTGTGTTAGATGAACGAACGTCTCTCCACATGCTCAGTTCTGAGAGATAATGTGTGATGTGAAAGCCGTCCTTCACATAGCTTGTTGGGAACACAAAGTTTCTTTTCAGTTGCCAACTCCACTCCATATATATATATGGGGAGGTACTAGCCTCCAACTCGGTTTTACAGTGAAAACTGCAGGAACTTCAAACCGGCCCTAGGAAACTGACTGAGAAATCTGAGTAAAAGTTTCTCCTGCAACAACTTCCATTTGTGCTAGATGAACGAACGTCTCTCCACATGCTCAATTCTGAGAGATATGTGTGTGTGAAAGCCGTCCTTCACCTAGCTTGTTGGGAACACAAAGTTTCTTTTCAGTTGCCATCTCCACTCATACATATATATGGGGAGGTATTAGCTCCAACTCGGTTTTACAGTGAAAACTGCAGGAACTTCAAACCGGCACTAGGAAACAGACTGAGAAATCTCAGTAAAAGTTTCTCCTGCAACACCTTCCCTTTGTGTTAGATGAACGAACGTCTCTCCACATGGTCAATTCGGAGAGATATGTGTGAGTGAAAGCCGTCCTTCACATAGCTTGTTGGGAACACAAAGTTTGTTTTCAGTTGCCAACTCCACTCCATATATATATATGGGGAGGTACTTGCTCCAACTCGGTTTTACAGTGAAAACTGCAGGAACTTCAAACCGGCCCTAGGAAAAAGACTGAGAAATCTGAGTAAAAGTTTCTCCTGCAACACCTTCCCTTTGTGCTAGATGAACGAACGTCTCTCCACATGCTCAATTCTGAGAGATATGTGTGTGTGAAAGCCGTCCTTCACCTAGCTTGTTGGGAACACAAAGTTTCTTTTCAGTTGCCATCTCCACTCCATACATATATATGGGGAGGTATTAGCTCCAACTCGCTTTTACAGTGAAAACTGCAGGAACTTCAAACCGGCACTAGGAAACAGACTGAGAAATCTGAGTAAAAGTTTCTCCTGCAACCCGTTCCCGTTGTGCTAGATGAACGAACGTCTCTCCACATGCTAATTTCTGAGAGATAAGTGTGTGTGAATGCCTTCCTTCACCTAGCTTGTTGGGAACACAAAGTTTCTTTGGAGTAACAAACTCCAATTCATACATATATATGGGGAGGTACTAGCTCCAACTCGGTTTTACAGTGAAAACTGCAGGAACTTCAAACCGGCATTAGGAAACAGACTGAGAAACCAGAGTAAAAGTTTCTCCTGCAACCCGTTCCCTTTGTGCTAAATGACGAACGTCTCTCCACATGCTCAGTTCTGAGAGATAAGTGTGTGTGAAAGCCGTCCTTCACCTAGCTTGTTGGGAACACAAAGTTTCTTTTCAGTTGCCAAATCCACTCCATACATATATATGGGGAGGTACTAACTCCAACTCGGTTTTACCGTGAAAACTGCAGGAACTTCAAACCGGCACTAGGAAACAGACTGAGAAATCTGAGTAAAAGTTTCTCCTGCAATACCTTCCCTTTTTGTTAGATGAACGAACGTCTCTCCACATGCTCAGTTCTGAGAGATAAGTGCGTGTGAAAGACGTCCTTCAACTAGCTTGTTGGGAACACAAAGTTTCTTTGCAGTTGCCAACTCCACTCCATACAAATATATGGGGTGGTACTAGCTCCTACTCGGTTTTACAGTGAAAACTGCAGGAACTTCAAACCGGCACTAAGAAATAGACTGAGAATCCAGAGTATAAGTTTCTCCTGCAAATCGTTCCTTTGTGCTAGATGAACGAAAGTCTCTCCACATGATTAGTTCTGACAGATAAGTGTGTGTGAAAGCCGTCCTTCACCTAGCTTGTTGGGAACACAAAGTTTCTTTTCAGTTGCCAACTACACTCCATACATATATATGGGGAGGTACATAGCATCCAAATCGGTTTTAGGTGAAAACTGCAGGAACTTCAACCGGCACTAGGAAACAGAGCTGAGAAACCAGAGTAAAAGTTTCTCCTGCAACCCGTTCCCTTTGTGCTAGATGAACGAAACGTCTCTCCACGTGCTCAGTTCTGAGAGATAAGTGTGTGTGAAAGCCCGTCCTTCTACCTAGCTTGTTGGGAACACAAAGTTTCTTTCAGTTGCAAACTCCACTCCATACATATATATGGGGAGGGTACTAGCATCCAACTCGGTTTTACAGTGAAAACTGCAGGAACTTCAAACCGGCACTCGGAAAACAGACTGAGAAACAGAGTAAAATTTCTCCTGCATCCCGTTCCTTGGTGCTAGATGAACGAACGACTCTCCACATGCTCAGTTCTGAGAGATAAGTGTGTGTGAAAGCCGTCCTTCACCTAGCATGTTGGGATCACAAAGTTTCTTTGCAGTTGCCAACACCACTCCATACATATATATTGGGAGGTACTAGCTTCCAACTCGGTTTTACAGTGAAAAATGCAGGAACTTCAAACCGGAACTAGGAAACAGACTGAGAAACCAGAGTAAAAAGTTTCTCCTGCAACCCGTTCCATTGTGCTAGATGAACGAACGTCTCTCCACATGCTCAGTTCTGAGAGATAATTGTGTGTGAAAGCCGTCCTTCACCTAGCTTGTTGGGAACACAAAAGTTTCTTTCAGTTCGCAAACTCCATTCCATACATATATGGGGAGACACTAGCTCCTAACTCGGTTTTACAGTGAAAAATTCAGGAACTTCAAACCGGAACTAGGAAACAGACTGAGAAACCAGAGTAAAAGTTTCTCCTGCAACACGTTCCTTGTGCTAGATGAACGAACGTCTCTCCACATGCTCAGTTCTGAGAGATAAGTGGTGTGAAAGCCGTCCTTCACCTAGCTTGTTGGGAACACAAAGTTTCTTTTCAGTTGCCAACTCCACTCCATACATATATAGGGGAGGTACTAGCTCCAACTCGGTTTACATGAAAACTGCAGGAACTTCAAACCGGCACTAGGGAAACAGACTGAGAAACCAGAGTAAATGTTTCTTCCTGCAACCCGTTCCCTTGGTAGCTAGATGAACGAACGTCTCTCCACATGCTCAGTTTCTGAGAGATAAGTGTGTGTGAAAGCCGTCCTTCACTAGCTTGTTGGGAACACAAAGTTTCTTTTCAGTTGCAAACTCCACTCCATACATATATATGGGGAGGTACTAGATTCCAACTCGGTTTTTTACATGAAACTGCAGGAACTTCAAACCGGCACTAGGAAACAGACTGAGAAACCAGAGTAAAAGTTCTCCTGCAACCCGTTCCTTTGTGCTAGATGAACGAACGCTCTCCACATTGCTCAGTTCTGAGAGATAAGTGTGTGTGAAAGCCGTCCTTCACCTAGCTTGTTGGGAACACAAAGTTTCTTTCAGTTGCAAACTCCATTCCATACATATATATGGGGAGGTACTAGCTCCAACTCGGTTTACAGTGAAACTGCAGGAACTTCAAAACCGGCACTAGGAAACAGACTGAGAACCAGAGTAAAAGTTCTCCTGCAAACCCGTTCCCTTGGTGCTAGATGAACGAACGTCTCTCCACTATGCTCAGTTCTGAGAGATAAGTGTGTGTGAAAGCCGTCCTTCACCTAGCTTGTGGGAACACAAAGTTTCTTTTCAGTTGCCAACTCCAGTCCATACATATATATGGGAGGTACTAGCTCCAAACTCGGTTTTACAGTGAAAACTGCAGGAACTTTCAACCGGCACTAGGAAACAGACTGAGAAAGCAGAGTAAAAAGTGTCTCCTGCAACCGTTCCCCTTGTGCTAGATGAACGAACGTCTCTCCACTTGCTCAGTTCTGAGAGATAAGTGTGTGTGAAAGCCGTCCTTCACCTAGCTTGTTGGGAACAAAAGTTTCTTTTCAGTTGCAAACTCCAATTCCATACATATATATGGGGAGTACATAGCTCCACCTCGGTTTTACAGTGAAAACTGCAGGAACTTCAAACCGGCACTATGAAACAGACTGAGAAAGCAGAGAAAAGTGTCTCCTGCAACCCGATTCCCTTGGTGCTAGATGAACGAACGTCTCTCCACTTGCTCAGTTTCTGAGAGATAAGTGTGTGTGAAAGCCGTACTTCAACCTAGCTTGTTGGGAACACAAAGTTTCTTTCCAGTTGCAAACATCCATCTCCATACATATATATGGGAGGTACTAGCTCCAACTCGGTTTTACAGTGAAAACTGCAGGCACTTCAAACCGGCACTAGGAAACAGACTGAGAAAGCAGAGAAAAAGTGTCTCCTGCAACCCGTTCCCTTGGTGCTAGATGAACGAACGTCTCTCCACTTGCTCAGTTCTGAGAGATAAGTGTGTGTGAAAGCCGTCCTTCACGCTAGCTTGTTGGGAACACAAAGTTTCTTTCAGTTGCAAACTCCAATATATACATATATATGGGAGAGATACTACGCTCCAACATCGGTTTACAGTGAAAACTGCAGGAACTTAAACCGGCACTAGGAAACAGACTGAGAAACAGAGTAAAATGTTCTCCTGCAACCCGTTCCCTTGGTGCTAGATGAACGAACGTCTCTCCACATGCTCAGTTTCTGAGAGATAAGTGTGTGTGAAAGCCGTCCTTCACCTAGCTTGTTGGGAACACAAGTTTCTTTTCAGGTTGCAATCTCCACTCCATACATATATATGGGGAGGTACTAGCTCCAACTCTGGTTTACAGTGAAACTGCAGGAACTTCAAACCGGCACTAGGAAACAGACTGAGAATTCAGAGTAAAAAGTGTCTCCCTGCAACCCGTTCCCTTTGTGCTAGATGAACGAACTGTCTCTCCACATGCTCAGTTCTGAGAGATAAGTGTGTGTGAAAGCCGTTCTTCACCTAGCTTGTTGGGAACACAAAGTTTCTTTTCAGTTGCAAACTCCAATTCCATTACATATATAATGGGGAGGTACTAGCTCCAAACTCGGTTTTATCAGTGAAAACTGCAGGAAACTTCAACCTGGCACTAGGAAACAGACTGAGAAAGCCAGAGCAAATGTTTCTCCTGCAAACCCTTTCCCTTGTGCTAGATGACCGAACGTCTCTCCACATGCTCAGTTCTGAGAGATTAAGTGTGTGTGTGAAAGCCGTCCTCACCTAGCTTGTTGGGAACACATAGTTTCTTTTCAGTTGCCAAATCTCCACTTCCATAAATATATAATGGGGAGGTACCAGCTCCAACCGGTTTTACAGTGAAAACTGCAGGAAACTTCAAACGGCACTAGGAAAACAGACTGAGAAAGCCGAGTAAAAAGTTTCTCCTGCAAACCCGTTCCCTTTGTGGCTAGATGAACGAACGTCTCTCCACATTGCTCAGTTCTGAGAGATAAGTGTGTGTGAAAGCCGTCCTTCACCTAGCTTGTTGGGAACACAAAGTTTCTTTTCAGTTGCAAACTCCACTCCATACATATATATGGGGAGGTACTAGCTCCAACTCGGTTTTACAGTGAAAACTGCAGGAACTTCAAACCGGCACTAGGAAACGACTGAGAAACCAGAGTAAAGTTTCTCCTGCAACACGTTCCCTTTGTGCTAGATGAACGAACCGTCTCTCCACATGCTCAGTTCTGCGAGATAATGTGTGTGTGAAAGCCGTCCTTCACCTAGCTTGTTGGGAACACAAAGTTTCTTTTCAGTTGGCAAACTCCACTCCATACATATATATAGGGAAGGTACTAGCTCCAACTCGGTTTTACAGTGAAAAACTGCAGGAACTTCAAACCGGCACTAGGAAACAGACTGAAGAACAGAGTAAAGTTTCTCCTGCACACCGTTCCATTTGGTCTAGATGAACGAACGTCTCTCCACATGCTCAGTTCTGAGAGATAAGTGTGTAGTGAAAGCCGTCCTTCACCTAGCTTGTGGGAACACAAAGTTTCTTTTCAGTTGCAAACTCCATTCCATACATATATATGGGGAGGTACTAGCTCCAACTCGGTTTTACAGTGAAAACTGCAGGAACTTCAAACCGGCACTAGGAAACAGACTGAGAAAGCAGAGAAAAAGTGTCTCCTGCAACCCGTTCCCTTTTGTGCTAGATGAACGAACGTCTCTCCACATGCTCAGTTCTGAGAGATAAGTGTGTGTGAAAGCCGTCCTTCACCTAGCTTGTTGGGAACACAAAGTTTCTTTTCAGTTGCAAACTCCATTCCATACATATATATGGGGAGGTACTAGCTCCAACTCGGTTTACAGTGAAAACTGCAGGAACTTCAAACCGGGCACTAGGAAACAGACTGAGAAACAGAGTAAAAGTTTCTCCTGCAACCCGTTCCCTTTGTGCTAGATGAACGAACGTCTCTCCACTGCTCAGTTCTGAGAGATAAGTGTGTGTGAAAGCCTTCCTCACCCTAGCTTGTTGGGAACACAAGTTTCTTTTCAGTTGCCAACTCAACTCCATACATATATATGGGAAGGTACTAGCTCCAACTCGGGTTTTACAGTGAAAACTTGCAGGAACTTCAAACGGCACTAGGAAACAGACTGAGAACCAGAGTAAAAGTTGCTCCTGCAACCACGTTCCCTTGGTGCTAGATGAACGAACGTCTCTCCACATGCTCAGTTCTGAGAGATAAGTGTGGTGAAAAGCCGTCCTTCACCTAGCTTGTTGGGAACACAAGTTCTCTTTCAGTTGCAAATCCACTCCATACATATATACGGGGAGGTAATTAGGCCTTCCCAACCTCGGTTTTACAGTGAAACTGCAGGAACTTCAAACCGGCACTAGGAAAACAGACTGAGAAACCAGAGTAAAAGTTTCTCCTGCAACCCGTTCCCTTTGTGCTAGATGAACGAACGTCTCTCCACATGCTCAGTTCTGAGAGATAAGTGGTGTGAAAGCCGTCCTTCACCTAGCTTGTTGGGAACACAAAGTTTCCTTTCAGTTTGCAAACTCCACTCCATACATATATATGGGGAGGTACTAGCTCCAACTCGGTTTTACAGTGAAAACTGCAGGAACTTCAAACGGCACTAGGAAACAGACTGAGAAACCAGAGTAAAAGTTTCTCCTGCAACCCGTTCCCTTTGTGCTAGATGAACGAAAGTCTCTCCACATGCTCAGTTCTGAGAGATAAGTGTGTGTGAAAGCCGTCCTTCACCTAGCTTGTTGGGAACACAAAGTTTCTTTTCAGTTGCCAACTCCACTCCATACATATATATGGGGAGGTACTAGCTCCAACTCGGTTTTACAGTGAAACTGCAGGAACTTCAAACCGGCACTAGGAACAGATGAGAAAGCAGAGTAAAAGTTTCTCCTGCAAACCCGTTCCCTTGTGCTAGATGAACGAACGTCTCTCCACCTGCTCAGTTCTGAGAGATACGTGTGTGTG
This sequence comes from Camelus ferus, assembly GCF_009834535.1. Taxonomy (NCBI): domain Eukaryota; kingdom Metazoa; phylum Chordata; class Mammalia; order Artiodactyla; family Camelidae; genus Camelus; species Camelus ferus. The sequence continues at coordinate 1,534 of NW_022588097.1, read as the reverse complement.
AAAGCCGTCCTTCACCTAGCTTGTTGGGAACACAAAGTTTCTTCTCAGTTGCAAACTCCATCCCTACATATATCTGGGGAGAAGGTACAAGCTCCAACTCTGTTTACAGTGAAACTGCAGGAACTTCAAACCCGGCACTAGGAAACAGACTGAGAAGCAGAGAAAGTTTCTCCTGCAACACCTTTGCCTTGGTGCTAGATGAACGAACGTCTCTCCACTTGCTCAGTTCTGAGAGATAAGTGTGTGTGAAAGCCGTATTCTTCACCTAAGCTTGTTGGGAACACAAAGTTTCTTTTCATGTTGCAACTCCATTCACATACCATATATAATGGGAGGGTACTAAGCTCCAACTCGGTTTTACAGTGAAAACTGCAGGAACTTCAAACCGGGCACTAGGATTACAGACTGAGGCAAGCAGAGAAAAAAGTTGTCTCCCTGCAACACGTTCCCTTGGTGCTAGATATGACCCGAACGTCTCCTCCACTTGCCTCAGTTCTGAGAGATAAGTGTGTGGAAAGTCACGTCCTTCACCTAGCATTGTGGGAACACAAAGTTTCTTTTCCGTGCAAACTCCATTCCATACATCTATATGGTACTGGTACTAGCTCCAAACTGTTTTACAGTTGAAAACTGCAGGAACTTCAAACCGGCACTAGGAAACAGACTGAGAAAGCAGAGAAAAAGTGTCTCCTGCAACCGTTCCCTTGGTTCTAGATGACACGAACGTCTCTCCACTTGCTCAGTTCTGAGAGATAAGTGTGTGTGAAAGCCTTCCTTCACCCTAGCTTGTTGGGAACACAAAGTTTCTTTTCAGTTGCAACTCCATTCCATACATATATATGGGAGGTACTAGCTCCAAATCTGGTTTACAGTGAAAACTGCAGGAACTTCAAACCGGGCACTCGGAAAAAGACTGTGAATACAGAGTAAAATTTCTCCTGCATCACGTTCATTTGTGCTAGATGAACGAACGACTCTCCACATGCTCAGGTCTGAGAGATAAGTGTGTGTGAAAGCCGTCCTTCACCTAGCATGTTGGGATCACAAAGTTTCTTTGCAGTTGCCAACACCACTCCATACATATTTATTGGGAGGTACTAGCTTCAACTCGGTTTTAGAGTGAAAAATGCAGGAACTTCAAACCGGAACTAGGAAACAGACTGAGAAACCAGAGTAAAAGTTTCTCTGCAACCCGTTCCATTTGTGCTAGATGAACGAACGTCTCCCCACATGCTTAGTTCTGAGAGATAATTGTGTGTGAAAGCCGTCCTTCAACTAGCTTGTTGGGAACACAAAATTTCTTTGCATTCGCAAACTCCATTCCATAAAAATATATGGGGAGACACTAGCTCCTACTCGGTTTTACAGTGAAAAATTCAGGAACTTCAAACCGGAACTAGGAAACAGACTGAGAATCCAGAGTAAAAGTTTCTCATGCAACACGTTCCTTTGTGCTAGATGAACGAACGTCTCTCCACATGCTCTGTTCTGAGACATAAGAGTGTGTGAAAGCCGTACTTCCCCTAGCTTGTTG
>NW_022588096.1:0-23644 GCF_009834535.1 Camelus ferus | reverse complement strand
ATCATTTAGTCTGATTTCTCATATTTTCGTAAGGCCAGTTTCCAAAATGAGGCAGAATGCACCAAAAAACGTCTTGGTGCGAGTTCTACCAAAAAGTACATAATTTACATAGTTCCACTCACGTAACATTCCATGTTCAGAGACACTACATGCATTACGAACTCGACAAACATTCATTAAGGATTTCTGAGCATGTGGATTATGATCTTTCAATCACCAAACAAGGCATATTTACACCTAACAAATATTTACTGTGATTTCACAGTTTTTCCAAAGACCAGGATCAAAAATGAGGCCAGAATGCCCAGAAAAAATTCTCTTTGAGCGAGATCTACCCAATAGACATGTATGTACACTTCAATACACTCACCGTGACATTCCATGTTCCGAACACGATACATACATCACCGATTCGACAAATATTCATTACTGAGTTGTAGCATGTGGATTACCGACCTTTCATCCACCACCCATGCTATGTACACGTAGAAAAAATCACATTGATTTCACAGATTTTACTTATCCGTTTTGAAAATGAGACAGAATGCGCAGAATATCCTCTAGGGGCCAGTTAGTTGAAAGTAACATGTACTTACATAGATTCGTTCACCGTAACTTTCCCTATTCTGAACACGCTACATGCACCACAGATTCGACAATCATTATTTACTGGGTTATCAGCATGTGGATTAACGTTCTTTCATCCACTATAAAAGGAATATTTACACCTTGAAACATTTATCTTGTTCTCTAATTTTTTCCGAAGGCCAGTTTCGTAAATGAGGCAGAATGCACAGAAACATCCTCTTGTAGCATGTTCTAATCTAAAAGATATATAATTTACTTGTTTCCCTCCCGTGACATTATGTGTTCCGAACACTCTTCATGCATTACGAATTCGACAACATTCATTACGGAGATGTGAGCATGTGGATTAACGATCTTTCAATCACCATACAAGGCATATTTACACCTAGAAATATTTACTCTGATTTCAAAGATTTTCCCATGGACAGTTTTTGAAAATGAGCAGAATGCACAGAAAAATACCCTTGGAGTGATTTCTACACATAGACATATATGGTACACTTTCACTCACTGTAACATTCCATGTTCCGAACACGCTACATACATCACGGATTCGACAAACATTAATTGCTGAGTTGTGAGCTTGTGTATTAACCGAACTTTAATAAACCATACAGGACATATTGACACCTAAAATCATTTACTCAGGTTTCACAGCAGTTTCATACACCAGTTTCGAAAATGAAACGATTTTGCAGGAAAATTCTCCTGCAGCGTGTTCTAACCTATAGACATGTAATTTACATAGACTAGATCACCGTGAAATTCCGTGTTTCAAATAAGCTACATGCATCACAGATTCGTCTAATATTCACAACAGAGTTTTTGGCATGTTTTTTACCGAAATTTCATCCACCATAAAACGCATATTGACACTTAGATCATTTTCTCATATTTTGATTTTTTTTCCTAATGCCAGTTTAGAAAATGAGGCAGATTTCACAGACAAATGCTCTGGAGCGAGTTCTACCCAATAGAAATGTAATTTACATTGTTTTCCTCACCGTGATATTCCGTGTTCGAAAACGCTACATGCATCACGGATTCGACAAACATTTTTAATGAGATGTGAACATGTGTATTACCGAACTTTCATCCACCATACAAGGCATATTTACACCTCGAAATATTTATTCTGATTTAGTAGATTTCTCATAATGTCAGCCTCTAAAATCATGCAGTTTTCACAGAAAACTCCTCTTGGAGCGAGGTCTACCCAATGACATGTAATTTAAACTGTTTCCCACACTATAACATTCCATGTTCTGACACGCTACATGCATTCATGTTTTGACAAATATTCTTTAAGGAGTTTGTGAGCATGAGGATTACCAAACTTTCAATCACCATACAAGGCATATTTACACCTATAAAATTTACTTTCTGTTCAAAGGTTTTTCCTAACTGCAGTTTCGAAAATGAGGCAGTTTTCACAGAAAAATTCCCTTGGAGCAACTTCTACACACAAAAGACATGTAATTTACATGGATTCTCTCAACGTGAAATTCAGTGTTCCTAGAAAGCTGCATACATCATGGATTCAACAAAAATTCACTACAGATATGTTAGCATGTGGATTACTGAACTTTCAGTCACCATACAAGTCATATTGACACGTAGAAGCATTTTCCCAAATTTCATAGTGTTTTCCTAATGCCAGTTTTGAAAATGAGTCAGATTTTGAAGAAAAATGCTTTTGGAGCGAGTTCTACCCAATACACATGTAATTTACAAAGTTTCTATCACCGTGATATTCTGTGATCCGAACACTCTACATGGATCACGGATTCGACAAACATTCTTTAATGAGTTGTGAACATGTGGATTAAAGATCTTTCATCCACATACGAGGCATATATACACCTAGAATCATTTAGTCTGATTTCTCATATTTTTCGTAAGGCCATTTCCAAAATGAGGCAGAATGCACAGAAAAACGTCTTGGTGCGAGTTCTACCAAAAAGGTACATAATTTACATAGTTCCACTCACCGTAACATTCCATGTTCAGAAGACACTACATGCATTACGAACTCGACAAACATTCATTAAGGATTTCTGAGCATGTGGATTAATGATCTTTCAATCACCAAACAAGGCATATTTACACCTACAAATATTTACTCTGATTTCACAGTTTTTCCAAAGACCAGGATCAAAAATGAGGCAGAATGCCCAGAAAAATTCTCTTTGAGCGAGATCTACCCAATAGACATGTATGGTACACTTTCAATCACCGTGACATTCCATGTTCCGAACACGATACATACATCACCGATTCGACAAATATTCATTACTGAGTTGTAGCATGTGGATTACCGAACTTTCATCCACCACCCATGCATATTTACACGTAGAAAAAATCACATTGATTTCACAGGTTTTACTTAATCCAGTTTTGAAATGAGACAGAATGCGCAGAATAATCCTCTAGGCCAGTTTTGAAAGTACACATGTAACTTACATAGATTCGTTCACCGTAACTTTCCCTATTCTGAACACGCTACATGCACCACAGATTCGACAATCATTATTTACTGGGTTATCAGCATGTGGATTAACGTTCTTTCATCCACTATAAAAGGAATATTTACACCTTGAACATTTACTCTGATTTCTCTAATTTTTTTCCGAAGGCCAGTTTTCGTAAATGAGGCAGAATGCACAGAAACATCCTCTTGTAGCATGTTCTATCTAAAAGATATATAATTTACTTAGTTTCCCTCACCGTGACATTATGTGTTCCGAACACTCTTCATGCATTACGAATTCGACAAACATTCATTACGAGATGTGAGCATGTGGATTAACGATCTTTCAATCACCATACAAGGCATATTTACACCTAGAAATATTTACTCTGATTTCAAAATTTTCCCATGGACATTTTGAAAATGAGGCAGAATGCACAGAAAATACACTTGGACTGATTCTACACAATAGACCTATATGGTACACTTTCACTCACTGTAACATTCCATGTTCCGAACACGCTACATACATCACGGATTCGACAAACATTAATTGCTGAGTTGTGAGCTTGTGTATTAACCGAACTTTAATAAACCATACAGGACATATTGACACCTAAAATCAGTTTACTCAGGTTTCACAGCAGTTTCCTAACACCAGTTTCGAAAAGTGAAGCTGATTTTGCAGGAAAATTCTCCTGTAGCGTGTTCTAAACCTAGAGACATGTAATTTACATAGACTAGATCACCGTGAAATTCCGTGTTTCAAAATAGCTACATGCATCACAGATTCGTCTATATTCACAACAGAGTTTTTGGCATGTTTTGTACACCGAAATTTCATCCACCATAAAACGCATATTGACACTTAGAATCAGTTTCCTCATATTTTGATTTTTTTCCTAATGCCAGTTTAGAAATGAGGCAGATTTCACAGACAAATGCTCTTGGAGCGAGTTCTAACCCAATAGAATGTAATTTAACAATGTGTTTCCCTCACCGTGAAATTCCGTGTTTGAAAAAACGCTACAATGCATCACGGAGTCGACAAACATTTTTAATGAGAATGTGAACATGTGTATTACCGAACTTTCATCCACCATACAAGGCATATTTACACCTCGAAATATTTATTCTGATTTAGTAGATTTCTCATAAGTCAGCCTCTAAAATCATGCAGTTTTCACAGAAAACTCCTCTTGGAGCGAGGTCTACCCAATAGACATGTAATTTAAAACTGTTTCCCACACTATAACATTCCATGTTCTGAACACGCTAATGCATCCATGTTTTGACAAATATTCTTTAAGGAGTTGTGAGCATGAGGATTACCAAACTTTCAATCACCATACAAGGCATATTTACACCTATAAAATTTACGTTCTGTTCAAAGGTTTTTCCTAACTGCAGTTTCGAAAAATGAGGGCCGTTTTCACAGAAAAATTCCCTTGGAGCAACTTCTACACAAAAGACATGTAATTTACATGGATTCGCTCAACGTGAAATTCAGTGTTCCTAGAAAGCTGCATACATCATGGATTCAACAAAAATTCACTACAGATATGTTAGCATGTGGATTACTGAACTTTCAAGTCACCATAGAAGTCATATTGACACGTAGAAGCATTTTCCCAAATTTCATAGTGTTTTCCTAATGCCAGTTTTGAAAATGAGTCAGATTTTGAAGAAAAATGCTTTTGGAGCGAGTTCTACCCAATACACATGTAATTTACAAAGTTTCTATCACCGTGATATTCTGTGATCCGAAACACTCTACATGGATCACGGATTCGACAAACATTCTTTAATGAGTTGTGAACATGTGGATTAAAGATCTTTCATCCACAATACGAGGCATATATACACCTAGAATCATTTAGTCTGATTTCTCATATTTATTGTAAGGCCAGTTTCCAAAATGAGGCAGAATGCACAGAAAAAAATCTTGGTGCGAGTTCTAATAAAAAGGTACATAATTTACATATTTCCACTCACCATAACATTCCGTGTTCCGAAGACACTACATGCATTACGAACTCGACAAACATTCATTAAGGAGTTCTGAGCATGAGGATTAATGATCTTTCAATCACCAAACAAGGCATATTTACACCTACAAATATTTACTCTGATTTCACAGTTTTTCCAAAGACCAGGATCAAAAATGAGGCAGAATGCCCAGAAAAATACTCTTTGAGCGAGATCTACCCAATAGACATGTACGGGTACACTTTCACTCACCATGACATTCCATGTTCTGAACACGCTACATGCTATACGGGTTTGACAAACATTAATTACACATTGTGATCATGTGGATTACAGAACTTTCATCCACCAAACTAGGTATATTTACACCTAGAAAATTTTACTCTGATTTCACAGGTTTTTCCTAAGGCCAGGTATGAAAATGATGCAGAACGCACAGAAAAATCCTCTTTGAGCGAGTTCTACCAAATAGACATGTAATTTACATAGATTCTCTCACCGTAACATTCCCTGTTCTGAACACACTACATGCATCTTGGAGTAGACCAACATTCGTTACAGAGTTATGTTCATGCGGGTTACAGAACTCTCATCATCACCAAACAAGGCATATTAAACCTAGAAACATTTATGGTGATTTCGCAGGTTTTCTTTACGCCAGTTTAGAAAATGGGGAAGAATGCGCAGAAAAATACTCTTGGAGCGAGTTCTACACTAGAAATATGTAATTTACATAGTTTCACACATTGTGATATTCCGTGTTTCAAATACGCTACATGCATCTCGGATTAGACAATCATTCATTACTGAGTTGTAGCATGTGGTTTACAGAACTTTCATCCACCATACAAGCCATATGGTCATCAAGAAACATTTACTCTGATTTCAAAACTCTTACCTAAGTTTAGATTCGAAAATGAGGCAGAATGCTCTGAAAAATCCTCTTAGAGCATGTTCTACACAATAGACATTTAATTTACGAAGTTTCACTCGCCGTGACATTCCATGTTCTGAACACGCTATATGCAACCCAGATTCGAAAAACATTCATTACAGAGTTGTGATCATGTGCATTACAGAACTTTCATCCACCATACAAGGCATATTTACACCTAGAAACATTTACAGTGATTTCACAGGTTTTCCTAAAGCCAGGTTCGAAATTGAGGCAGAAGGTGCAGAAAAATTCTATTAGAATGAGTTCTACAAAATAGACATGTAATTTACATTCTTTCCCACACTGTGACATTCTGTGATTCGAATACGCTACATGCTTCATGGATTCGACAAACATTCATTAATGAGTTAAGTGCATTTGGGTTAACGATCTTTCAACCACCAGTACAAGGCATATTTATAGCTAGAATCATTTACAATTTTTTCACAGCTTTTTCCTAAGGCCAGCTTCGAAAATGAGGCAGAATGCCCAGAAAAATACCCTTGGAGCGAGTTCTATCCAATAGATATTACAGTACACTTTCACTCACCATGACATTCCATGATCTGAACACGTTACATGCATCATGGAGTAGACCAACATTCATTACAGAGTTGTGATCATGTGGCATTACAGAACTTTCATCAACCAAACAAGGCATATTTACACCTAGAGACATTTACGGTGATTTCGCAGGTTTTCCTGTAGCCAGTTTCGGAATCGTGGCAGAGTGCACAGAAAAATAGTCTTGGAGCGAGTTCTACAAAATAGACTTGTAATTTAATTAGATTTCCTCACCGTGGCATTCCGTGTTCCGAACCCGCTACATTCATCATGGATTCGACATATACTCATTACTGAGTTATTAGCATGTGGACAAACGTTCTTTCATCCAACATACAAGGCATATAAACACCTAGAAGCATTTACTCTGATTTCTCATCTTTTTCCTAAGGCCAGTTACCAAATGAGGTTGAATGCACAGAGAAATTCTCTTGGTGTGAGTTCTACCAAAAAGATGTATAAAGTATATAAGTTTCCCTCATCATGACTATCCATGTTCTAAACACACTACATGCATTTCGAATTAGACAAATATTCCTTTCTGAGTTGTGATCATGTGGATTAACGATCTTTCTATCTCCATACAAGGCATATTTACACCTAGAAGTATTTACACTGATTTCACAGCATTTTCCAATTGCCAGTTTGAAAATGAGGCAGAATGCGCAGAAAAATTCTGTCGGAGCGTGTTTTACCCAATAGACATGTACGGTACACTTTCAATCACCGTGACATTCCATCGTTCCGAACACGATACATACATCACCGATTCGACAAATATTCATTACTGAGTTGTAGCATGTGGATTACCGAACTTTCATCCACAACCCATGCATATTTACACCTAGAAAAAATCACATTCAGTTCACAGGTTTTACTTAATCCAGTTTTGTAAATGAGACAGAAAGCGCAGAATAATCCTCTAGGGCCAGTTATTGAAAGTACACATGTAATTTACATAGATTCGTTCACCGTAAATTTCCCTATTCTGAACACGCTACATGCACCACAGATTCGACAATCATTATTTACTGGGTTATCAGCATGGGGATTAACGTTCTTTCATCCACTAAAAAAGGAAAATTTACACCTTGAAACATTTACTCTGATTTCTCTAATTTTTCCGAAGGCCAGTTTCGTAAATGAGGCAGAATGCACAGAAAAATCCTCTTGTAGCATGTTCTATCTAAAAGATATATAATTTACTTAGTTTCCATCACCGTGACATTATGTGTTCCGAACACTCTTCATGCATTACGAATTCGACAAACATTCATTACGGAGATGTGAGCATGTGGATTAACGATCTTTCAATCACCATACAAGGCATATTTACACCTAGAAATATTTACTCTGATTTCAAAGATTTTCCCATGGACAGTTTTGAAAATGAGGCAGAATGCACAGAAAAATACCTTGGAGTGATTTCTACACAATAGACATATATGGTACACTTTCACTCACTGTAACATTCCATGTTCCGAACACGCTACATACATCACGGATTCGACAAACATTAATGACTGAGATGTGAGCTTGTGTATTACCGAACTTTAATAACCATACAGGACATATTGACACCTAAAATCATTTACTCAGGTTTCACAGCAGTTTCATAACACCAGTTTCGAAAATGAAACTGATTTTGCAGGAAAATTCTCCTGCAGCGTGTTCTAACCTATAGACATGTAATTTACATAGACTAGATCACCGTGAAATTCCGTGTTTCAAATAAGCTACATGCATCACAGATTCGTCTAATATTCACAACAGAGTTTTTGGCATGTTTTTTACCGAAATTTCATCCACCATAAAACGCATATTGACACTTAGAATCATTTTCTCATATTTTGATTTTTTTTCCTAATGCCAGTTTAGAAAATGAGGCAGATTTCACAGACAAATGCTCTTGGAGCGAGTTCTACCCAATAGAAATGTAATTTACATTGTTTTCCTCACCGTGATATTCCGTGTTCGAAAAACGCTACATGCATCACGGATTCGACAAACATTTTTAATGAGATGTGAACATGTGTATTACCGAACTTTCATCCACCATACAAGGCATATTTACACCTCGAAATATTTATTCTGATTTAGTAGATTTCTCATAATGTCAGCCTCTAAAATCATGCAGTTTTCACAGAAAACTCCTCTTGGAGCGAGGTCTACCCAATAGACATGTAATTTAAACTGTTTCCCACACTATAACATTCCATGTTCTGAACACGCTACATGCATTCATGTTTTGACAAATATTCTTTAAGGAGTTGTGAGCATGAGGATTACCAAACTTTCAATCACCATACAAGGCATATTTACACCTATAAAAATTTACTTTCTGTTCAAAGGTTTTTCCTAACTGCAGTTTCGAAAATGAGGCCGTTTTCACAGAAAAATTCCCTTGGAGCAACTTCTACACAAAAGACATGTAATTTACATGGATTCTCTCAACGTGAAATTCAGTGTTCCTAGAAAGCTGCATACATCATGGATTCAACAAAAATTCACTACAGATATGTTAGCATGTGGATTACTGAACTTTCAGTCACCATACAAGTCATATTGACACGTAGAAGCATTTTCCCAAATTTCATAGTGTTTTCCTAATGCCAGTTTTGAAAATGAGTCAGATTTTGAAGAAAAAATGCTTTTGGAGCGAGTTCTACCCAATACACATGTAATTTACAAAGTTTCTATCACCGTGATATTCTGTGATCCGAACACTCTACATGGATCACGGATTCGACAAACATTCTTTAATGAGTTGTGAACATGTGGATTAAAGATCTTTCATCCACAATACGAGGCATATATACACCTAGAATCATTTAGTCTGATTTCTCATATTTTTCGTAAGGCCAGTTTCCAAAATGAGGCAGAATGCACAGAAAAACTTCTTGGTGCGAGTTCTACCAAAAAGGTACATAATTTACATAGTTCCACTCACCGTAACATTCCATGTTCAGAAGACACTACATGCATTACGAACTCGACAAACATTCATTAAGGATTTCTGGGCATGTGGATTAATGATCTTTCAATCACCAAACAAGGCATATTTACACCTACAAATATTTACTCTGATTTCACAGTTTTTCCAAAGACCAGGATCAAAAATGAGGCAGAATGCCCAGAAAAATACTCTTTGAGCGAGATCTACCCAATAGACATGTATGGTACACTTTCAATCACCGTGACATTCCATGTTCCGAACACGATACATACATCACCGATTCGACAAATATTCATTACTGAGTTGTAGCATGTGGATTACCGAACTTTCATCCACCACCCATGCATATTTACACGTAGAAAAAATCACATTGATTTCACAGGTTTTACTTAATCCAGTTTTGAAAATGAGACAGAATGCGCAGAATAATCCTCTAGGGCCAGTTATTGAAAGTACACATGTAACTTACATAGATTCGTTCACCGTAACTTTCCCTATTCTGAACACGCTACATGCACCACAGATTCGACAATCATTATTTACTGGGTTATCAGCATGTGGATTAACGTTCTTTCATCCACTATAAAAGGAATATTTACACCTTGAAACATTTACTCTGATTTCTCTAATTTTTCCGAAGGCCAGTTTCGTAAATGAGGCAGAATGCACAGAAACATCCTCTTGTAGCATGTTCTATCTAAAAGATATATAATTTACTTAGTTTCCCTCACCGTGACATTATGTGTTCCGAACACTCTTCATGCATTACGAATTCGACAAACATTCATTACGGAGATGTGAGCATGTGGATTAACGATCTTTCAATCACCATACAAGGCATATTTACACCTAGAAATATTTACTCTGATTTCAAAGATTTTCCCATGGACAGTTTTGAAAATGAGGCAGAATGCACAGAAAAATACCCTTGGAGTGATTTCTACACAATAGACATATATGGTACACTTTCACTCACTGTAACATTCCATGTTCCGAACACGCTACATACATCACGGATTCGACAAACATTAATTGACTGAGATGTGAGCTTGTGTATTACCGAACTTTAATAAACCATACAGGACATATTGACACCTAAAATCATTTACTCAGGTTTCACAGCAGTTTCATAACACCAGTTTCGAAAATGAAACTGATTTTGCAGGAAAATTCTCCTGCAGCGTGTTCTAACCTATAGACATGTAATTTACATAGACTAGATCACCGTGAAATTCCGTGTTTCAAATAAGCTACATGCATCACAGATTCGTCTAATATTCACAACAGAGTTTTTGGCATGTTTTTTACCGAAATTTCATCCACCATAAAACGCATATTGACACTTAGAATCATTTTCTCATATTTTGATTTTTTTCCTAATGCCAGTTTAGAAAATGAGGCAGATTTCACAGACAAATGCTCTTGGAGCGAGTTCTACCCAATAGAAATGTAATTTACATTGTTTTCCTCACCGTGATATTCCGTGTTCGAAAAACGCTACATGCATCACTGATTCGACAAACATTTTTAATGAGATGTGAACATGTGTATTACCGAACTTTCATCCACCATACAAGGCATATTTACACCTCGAAATATTTATTCTGATTTAGTAGATTTCTCATAATGTCAGCCTCTAAAATCATGCAGTTTTCACAGAAAACTCCTCTTGGAGCGAGGTCTACCCAATAGACAAGTAATTTAAACTGTTTCCCACACTATAACATTCCATGTTCTGAACACGCTACATGCATTCATGTTTTGACAAATATTCTTTAAGGAGTTGTGAGCATGAGGATTACCAAACTTTCAATCACCATACAAGGCATATTTACACCTATAAAATTTACTTTCTGTTCAAAGGTTTTTCCTAACTGCAGTTTCGAAAATGAGGCCGTTTTCACAGAAAAATTCCCTTGGAGCAACTTCTACACAAAAGACATGTAATTTACATGGATTCTCTCAACGTGAAATTCAGTGTTCCTAGAAAGCTGCATACATCATGGATTCAACAAAAATTCACTACAGATATGTTAGCATGTGGATTACTGAACTTTCAGTCACCATAGAAGTCATAATTGACACGTAGAAGCATTTTCCCAAATTTCATAGTGTTTTCCTAATGCCAGTTTTGAAAATGAGTCAGATTTTGAAGAAAAATGCTTTTGGAGCGAGTTCTACCCAATACACATGTAATTTACAAAGTTTCTATCACCGTGATATTCTGTGATCCGAACACTCTACATGGATCACGGATTCGACAAACATTCTTTAATGAGTTGTGAACATGTGGATTAAAGATCTTTCATCCACAATACGAGGCATATATACACCTAGAATCATTTAGTCTGATTTCTCATATTTTTCGTAAGGCCAGTTTCCAAAATGAGGCAGAATGCACAGAAAAACTTCTTGGTGCGAGTTCTACCAAAAAGGTACATAATTTACATAGTTCCACTCACCGTAACATTCCATGTTCAGAAGACACTACATGCATTACTGAACTCGACAAACATTCATTAAGGATTTCTGGGCATGTGGATTAATGATCTTTCAATCACCAAACAAGGCATATTTACACCTACAAATATTTACTCTGATTTCACAGTTTTTCCAAAGACCAGGATCAAAAATGAGGCAGAATGCCCAGAAAAATACTCTTTGAGCGAGATCTACCCAATAGACATGTATGGTACACTTTCAATCACCGTGACATTCCATGTTCCGAACACGATACATACATCACCGATTCGACAAATATTCATTACTGAGTTGTAACATGTGGATTACCGAACTTTCATCCACCACCCATGCATATTTACACGTAGAAAAAATCACATTGATTTCACAGGTTTTACTTAATCCAGTTTTGAAAATGAGACAGAATGCGCAGAATAATCCTCTAGGGCCAGTTATTGAAAGTACACATGTAACTTACATAGATTCGTTCACCGTAACTTTCCCTATTCTGAACACGCTACATGCACCACAGATTCGACAATCATTATTTACTGGGTTATCAGCATGTGGCATTAACGTTCTTTCATCCACTATAAAAGGAATATTTACACCTTGAAACATTTACTCTGATTTCTCTAATTTTTCCGAAGGCCAGTTTCGTAAATGAGGCAGAATGCACAGAAACATCCTCTTGTAGCATGTTCTATCTAAAAGATATATAATTTACTTAGTTTCCCTCACCGTGACATTATGTGTTCCGAACACTCTTCATGCATTACGAATTCGACAAACATTCATTACGGAGATGTGAGCATGTGGATTAACGATCTTTCAATCACCATACAAGGCATATTTACACCTAGAAATATTTACTCTGATTTCAAAGATTTTCCCATGGACAGTTTTGAAATGAGGCAGAATGCACAGAAAAATACCCTTGGAGTGATTTCTACACAATAGACATATATGGTACACTTTCACTCACTGTAACATTCCATGTTCCGAACACGCTACATACATCACGGATTCGACAAACATTAATTGCTGAGTTGTGAGCTTGTGTATTACCGAACTTTAATAAACCATACAGGACATATTGACACCTAAAATCATTTACTCAGGTTTCACAGCAGTTTCATAACACCAGTTTCGAAAATGAAACTGATTTTGCAGGAAAATTCTCCTGCAGCGTGTTCTAACCTATAGACATGTAATTTACATAGACTAGATCACCGTGAAATTCCGTGTTTCAAATAAGCTACATGCATCACAGATTCGTCTAATATTCACAACAGAGTTTTTGGCATGTTTTTTACCGAAATTTCATCCACCATAAAACGCATATTGACACTTAGAATCATTTTCTCATATTTTGATTTTTTTCCTAATGCCAGCTTAGAAAATGAGGTAGATTTCACAGACAAATGCTCTTGGAGCGAGTTCTACCCAATAGAAATGTAATTTACATTGTTTTCCTCACCGTGATATTCCGTGTTCGAAAAACGCTACATGCATCACGGATTCGACAAACATTTTTAATGAGATGTGAACATGTGTATTACCGAACTTTCATCCACCATACAAGGCATATTTACACCTCGAAATATTTATTCTGATTTAGTAGATTTCTCATAATGTCAGCCTCTAAAATCATGCAGTTTTCACAGAAAACTCCTCTTGGAGCGAGGTCTACCCAATAGACATGTAATTTAAACTGTTTCCCACACTATAACATTCCATGTTCTGAACACGCTACATGCATTCATGTTTTGACAAATATTCTTTAAGGAGTTGTGAGCATGAGGATTACCAAACTTTCAATCACCATACAAGGCATATTTACACCTATAAAAATTTACTTTCTGTTCAAAGGTTTTTCCTAACTGCAGTTTCGAAAATGAGGCAGTTTTCACAGAAAAATTCCCTTGGAGCAACTTCTACACAAAAGACATGTAATTTACATGGATTCTCTCAACGTGAAATTCAGTTGTTCCTAGAAAGCTGCATACATCATGGATTCAAACAAAAATTCACTACAGATATGTTAGCATGTGGATTACTGAACTTTCAGTCACCATACAAGTCATATTGACACGTAGAAGCATTTTCCCAAATTTCATAGTGTTTTCCTAATGCCAGTTTTGAAAATGAGTCAGATTTTGAAGAAAAATGCTTTTGGAGCGAGTTCTACCCAATACACATGTAATTTACAAAGTTTCTATCACCGTGATATTCTGTGATCCGAACACTCTACATGGATCACGGATTCGACAAACATTCTTTAATGAGTTGTGAACATGTGGATTAAAGATCTTTCATCCACAATACGAGGCATATATACACCTAGAATCATTTAGTCTGATTTCTCATATTTTTCGTAAGGCCAGTTTCCAAAATGAGGCAGAATGCACAGAAAAAACGTCTTGGTGCGAGTTCTACCAAAAGGTACATAATTTACATAGTTCCACTCACCGTAACATTCCATGTTCAGAAGACACTACATGCATTACGAACTCGACAAACATTCATTAAGGATTTCTGAGCATGTGGATTAATGATCTTTCAATCACCAAACAAGGCATATTTACACCTACAAATATTTACTCTGATTTCACAGTTTTTCCAAAGACCAGGATCAAAAATGAGGCAGAATGCCCAGAAAAATACTCTTTGAGCGAGATCTACCCAATAGACATGTATGGTACACTTCAATCACCGTGACATTCCATGTTCCGAACACGATACATACATCACCGATTCGACAAATATTCATTACTGAGTTGTAGCATGTGGATTACCGAACTTTCATCCACCACCCATGCATATTTACACGTAGAAAAAATCACATTGATTTCACAGGTTTTACTTAATCCAGTTTTGAAAATGAGACAGAATGCGCAGAATAATCCTCTAGGGCCAGTTATTGAAAGTACACATGTAACTTACATAGATTCGTTCACCGTAACTTTCCCTATTCTGAACACGCTACATGCACCACAGATTCGACAATCATAATTTACTGGGTTATCAGCATGTGGATTAACGTTCTTTCATCCACTATAAAAGGAATATTTACACCTTGAAACATTTACTCTGATTTCTCTAATTTTTCCGAAGGCCAGTTTCGTAAATGAGGCAGAATGCACAGAAACATCCTCTTGTAGCATGTTCTATCTAAAAGATATATAATTTACTTAGTTTCCCTCACCGTGACATTATGTGTTCCGAACACTCTTCATGCATTACGAATTCGACAAACATTCATTACGGAGATGTGAGCATGTGGATTAACGATCTTTCAATCACCATACAAGGCATATTTACACCTAGAAATATTTACTCTGATTTCAAAGATTTTCCCATGGACAGTTTTGAAAATGAGGCAGAATGCACAGAAAAATACACTTGGACTGAGTTCTACACAATAGACATATATGGTACACTTTCACTCACTGTAACATTCCATGTTCCGAACACGCTACATACATCACGGATTCGACAAACATTAATTGCTGAGTTGTGAGCTTGTGTATTACCGAACTTTAATAAACCATACAGGACATATTGACACCTAAAATCATTTACTCAGGTTTCACAGCAGTTTCCTAACACCAGTTTCGAAAATGAAGCTGATTTTGCAGGAAAATTACTCCTGTAGCGTGTTCTAACCTATAGACATGTAATTTACATAGACTAGATCACCGTGAAATTCCGTGTTTCAAATAAGCTACATGCATCACAGATTCGTCTAATATTCACAACAGAGTTGTTGGCATGTTTTTTACGGAAATTTCATCCACCATAAAACGCATATTGACACTTAGAATCATTTTCTCATATTTGATTTTTTTTCCTAATGCCAGTTTAGAAAATGAGGCAGATTTCTCAGACAAATGCTCTTGGAGCGAGTTCTACCCAATAGAAATGTAATTTACATTGTTTTCCTCACCGTGAAATTCCGTGTTTGAAAAACGCTACATGCATCACGGATTCGACAAACATTTTTAATGAGATGTGAACATGTGTTATTACCGAACTTTCATCCACCATACAAGGCATATTTACACCTCGAAATATTTATTCTGATTTAGTAGATTTCTCATAATGTCAGCCTCTAAAATCATGCAGTTTTCACAGAAAACTCCTCTTGGAGCGAGGTCTACCCAATAGACATGTAATTTAAACTGTTTCCCACACTATAACATTCCATGTTCTGAACACGCTACATGCATCCATGTTTTGACAAATATTCTTTAGGAGTTGTGAGCATGAGGATTACCAAACTTTCAATCACCATACAAGGCATATTTACACCTATAAAAATTTACTTTCTGTTCAAAGGTTTTTCCTAACTGCAGTTTCGAAAATGAGGCCGTTTTCACAGATAAATTCCTTTGGAGCAACTTCTACACAAAAGACATGTAATTTACATGGATTCTCTCAACGTGAAATTCAGTGTTCCTAGAAAGCTGCATACATCATGGATTCAACAAAAATTCACTACAGATATGTTAGCATGTGGATTACTGAACTTTCAGTCACCATAGAAGTCATATTGACACGTAGAAGCATTTTCCCAAATTTCGTAGTGTTTTCCTAATGCCAGTTTTGAAAATGAGTCAGATTTTGAAGAAAAATGCTTTTGGAGCGAGTTCTACCCAATACACATGTAATTTACAAAGTTTCTATCACCGTGATATTCTGTGATCCGAACACTCTACATGGATCACGGATTCGACAAACATTCTTTAATGAGTTGTGAACATGTGGATTAAAGATCTTTCATCCACAATACGAGGCATATATACACCTAGAAACATTTAGTCTGATTTCTCATATTTATTGTAAGGCGAGTTTCCAAAATGAGGCAGAATGCACAGAAAAAAATCTTGGTGCGAGTTCTACCAAAAAGGTACATAATTTACATAGTTCCACTCACCGTAACATTCCGTGTTCCGAAGACACTACATGCATTACGAACTCGACAAACATTCATTAAGGAGTTCTGAGCATGAGGATTAATGATCTTTCAATCACCAAACAAGGCATATTTACACCTACAAATATTTACTCTGATTTCACAGTTTTTCCAAAGACCAGGATCAAAATGAGGCAGAATGCCCAGAAAAATACTCTTTGAGCGAGATCTACCCAATAGACATGTACGGTACACTTTCACTCACCGTGACATTCCATGTTCTGAACACGCTACATGCTATAAACGGGTTCGACAAACATTAATTACAACAGTTGTGGTTCATGTGGATTACAGAAATTTCATCCACCAAACTAGTTATATTTACACCTAGAAAATTTTACTCTGATTTCAACAGGTTTTTCCTAGTCCAGGTATGAAAAGGATGCAGAATGCACAAAAAAAATCCTCTTTGAGTGAGTTCTACCAAATAGACATGTGATTTACATAGATTCTCTCACCGTAACATTCCCTGTTCTGAACACACTACATGCATCTTGGAGTAGACCAACATTCGTTACAGAGTTATAATCATGCGGGTGACAGAAATCTCATTCACCAAACAAGGCATATACAACCTAGAAACATTTATGGGTGATTTCACAGGTTTCCTTTAAGCCAGTTTATAAATGGGGAAGAATGCGCAGAAAATACTCTTGGAGCGAGGTTCTAACACAAGAAATTATGTAATTTACATAGTTTCACACAATTGTGATAGTTCCGTGTTTCAAATACGCTACATGCATCTCGGATTCGACAATCATTCATTACTGAGTTGTAGCATGTGTTTACAGAACTTTCATCCACCATACAAGCCATATGGTCATCAAGAAACATTTACTCTGATTTCAAATCTCTACCTAAGTTTAGATTCGAAAATGAGGCAGAATGCTCTGAAAAATCCTCTTAGAGCATGTTCCTATACACAATAGACATTTAATTTATGAAGTTTCACTCGCCGTGACATTCCATGTTCTGAACACGCTATATGCAACCCAGATTCGAAAAACATTCATTACAGAGTTGTGATCATGTGCATTACAGAACTTTCATCCACCATACAAGGCATATTTACACCTAGAAACATT
Organism: Camelus ferus; assembly: GCF_009834535.1. NCBI lineage: Eukaryota > Metazoa > Chordata > Mammalia > Artiodactyla > Camelidae > Camelus > Camelus ferus. The sequence continues at coordinate 5,617 of NW_022588096.1, read as the reverse complement.
ACAGTGATTCACAGTTTTTCCTAAAGCCAGTTTCGAAATTGAGTCAGAAGGTGCAGAAAAATTCTATTAGAATGAGTTCTACAATATAGACATTTAATTTACATTCTTCCCACACTGTGACATTCTGTGATTCGAATACACTACATGCTTCATGGGATTCGACAAACATTCATTACTGAGTTAAGTGCATTTGGGTTAACGATCTTTCAACACACGTACAAGGCATATTTAAGCTAGAATCATTTACAATTTTTTTCACAGCTTTTTCCTAATTCCAGCTTCGAAAATGAGGCAGAATGCCCAGAAAAATACCCGAGAGCGACTTCTATCCAATAGATATTTACGGTACAACTTTCACTCACCATGACATTCCATCATCTGAAAAAGTTACATGCATCATGGAGTAGACCAACATTCATTACAGAGTTTGTGATCTGTGCATTACAGAACTTTCATCAACCAAACAAGGCATATTTTACACCTGGAGACATTTACGGTGATTTCGCAGGTTTTCCTGTAGCCAGTTTCGTAATCGTGGCAGAATGCACAGAAAATAGTCTTGGCGCGAGTTCTACAAAATAGACATGTAATTAATTAGATTTCTCACCGTGGCATTCCGTGTTCCGAACCCGCTACATTCATCATGGATTCGACATATTACTCATTACTATTTATTAGCATGTGGACAAACGTTCTTTCATCCACCATACAAGGCATAAAACACCTAGAAGCATTACTCTGATTTCTCATCTTTTCCTAAGGCCAGTTACCAAAATGAGGTTGAATGCACAGAGAATTCTCTTGGTGTGAGTTCTACCAAAAAGATGTAAAGTATATAATTTCCTCATCATGACTATCCATGTTCTAAACACACTACATGCATTTCGAATTAGACAAATATTCCTTTCTGAGTTGTGATCATGTGGATTAACGATTTCTATCTCCATACAAGGCATATTTACACCTAGAAGTATTTACACTGATTTCACAGCATTTTCCATTGCCAGTTTGAAAATGAGGCAGAATGCGCAGAAAAATTCTGTCGGAGCGTGTTTACCCATAGACATGTACGGTACACTTTCAATCACCGTGACATTCCATCTCCGAACACGATACATACATCACCGATTCGACAAATATTCTACTGGTGTAGCATGTGGATTACCGAACTTTCATCCACAACCCATGCATATTTACACCTAGAAAAAATCACATTCGTTCACAGGTTTTACTTAATCCAGTTTTGAAAATGAGACAGAAGCAGAATAATCCTCTAGGGCCAGTTATTGAAAGTACACATGTAATTTACATAGATTCGTTCACCGTAAATTTCCCTATTCTGAACACGCTACATGCACCACAGATTCGACAATCATTATTTACTGGGTTATCAGCATGGGGATTAACGTTCTTTCATCCACTAAAAAAGGAAAATTTACACCTTGAAACATTTACTCTGATTTCTCTAATTTTTCCGAAGGCCAGTTTCGTAAATGAGGCAGAATGCACAGAAAAATCCTCTTGTAGCATGTTCTATCTAAAAGATATATAATTTACTTAGTTTCCTCACCGTGACATTATGTGTTCCGAACACTCTTCATGCATTACGAATTCGACAAACATTCATTACGGAGATGTGAGCATGTGGATTAACGATCTTTCAATCACCATACAAGGCATATTTACACCTAGAAATATTTACTCTGATTTCAAAGATTTTCCCATGGACAGTTTTGAAAATGAGGCAGAATGCACAGAAAAATACCTTGGAGTGATTTCTACACAATAGACATATATGGTACACTTTCATCACTGTAACATTCCATGTTCCGAACACGCTACATACATCACGGATTCGACAAACATTAATGCTGAGTTGTGAGCTTGTGTATTACCGAACTTTAATAAACCATACAGGACATATTGACACCTAAAATCATTTACTCAGGTTTCCAGCAGTTTCATAACACCAGTTTCGAAAATGAAACTGATTTTGCAGGAAAATTCTCCTGCAGCGTGTTCTAACCTATAGACATGTAATTTACATAGACTAGATCACCGTGAAATTCCGTGTTTCAAATAAGCTACATGCATCACAGATTCGTCTAATATTCACAACAGAGTTTTGGCATGTTTTTTACCGAAATTTCATCCACCATAAAACGCATATTGACACTTAGAATCATTTTCTCATATTTTGATTTTTTTCCTAATGCCAGTTTAGAAAATGAGGCAGATTTCACAGACAAATGCTCTTGGAGCGAGTTCTACCCAATAGAAATGTAATTTACATTGTTTTCCTCACCGTGATATTCCGTGTTCGAAAACGCTACATGCATCACGGATTCGACAAACATTTTTAATGAGATGTGAACATGTGTATTACCGAACTTTCATCCACCATACAAGGCATATTTACACCTCGAAATATTTATTCTGATTTAGTAGATTTCTCATAATGTCAGCCTCTAAAATCATGCAGTTTTCACAGAAAACTCCTCTTGGAGCGAGGTCTACCCAATAGACATGTAATTTAAACTGTTTCCCACACTATAACATTCCATTCTGAACACGCTACATGCATTCATGTTTTGACAAATATTCTTTAAGGAGTGTGAGCATGAGGATTACCAAACTTTCAATCACCATACAAGGCATATTTACACCTAAAAATTTACTTTCTGTTCAAAGGTTTTTCCTAACTGCAGTTTCGAAATGAGGCAGTTTTCACAGAAAAATTCCCTTGGAGCAACTTCTACACAAAAGACATGTAATTTACATGGATTCTCTCAACGTGAAATTCAGTGTTCCTAGAAAGCTGCATACATCATGGATTCAACAAAAATTCACTACAGATATGTTAGCATGTGGATTACTGAACTTTCAGTCACCATACAAGTCATATTGACACGTAGAAGCATTTTCCCAAATTTCATAGTGTTTTCCTAATGCCAGTTTTGAAAATGAGTCAGATTTTGAAGAAAAATGCTTTTGGAGCGAGTTCTACCCAATACACATGTAATTTACAAAGTTTCAATCACCGTGATATTCTGTGATCCGAACACTCTACATGGATCACGGATTCAAACATTCTTTAATGAGTGTGAACATGTGGATTAAAGATCTTTCATCCACAATACGAGGCATATATACACCTAGAATCATTTAGTCTGATTTCTCATATTTTTCGTAAGGCCAGTTTCCAAAATGAGGCAGAATGCACAGAAAAACTCTTGGTGCGAGTTCTACCAAAAAGGTACATAATTTACATAGTTCCACTCACCGTAACATTCCATGTTCAGAAGACACTACATGCATTATGAACTCGACAAACATTCATTAAGGATTTCTGGCATGTGGATTAATGATCTTTCAATCACCAAACAAGGCATATTTACACCTACAAATATTTACTCTGATTTCACAGTTTTCCAAAGACCAGGATCAAAAATGAGGCAGAATGCCCAGAAAAATACTCTTTGAGCGAGATCTACCCAATAGACATGTATGGTACACTTTCAATCACCGTGACATTCCATGTTCCGAACACGATACATACATCACCGATTCGACAAATATTCATTACTGAGTTGTAGCATGTGGATTACCGAACTTTCATCCACCACCCATGCATATTTACACGTAGAAAAAATCACATTGATTTCACAGGTTTTACTTAATCCAGTTTTGAAAATGAGACAGAATGCGCAGAATAATCCTCTAGGGCCAGTTATTGAAAGTACACATGTAACTTACATAGATTCGTTCACCGTAACTTTCCCTATTCTGAACACGCTACATGCACCACAGATTCGACAATCATTATTTACTGGGTTATCAGCATGTGGATTAACGTTCTTTCATCCACTATAAAAGGAATATTTACACCTTGAAACATTTACTCTGATTTCTCTAATTTTTCCGAAGGCCAGTTTCGTAAATGAGGCAGAATGCACAGAAACATCCTCTTGTAGCATGTTCTATCTAAAAGATATATAATTTACTTAGTTTCCCTCACCGTGACATTATGTGTTCCGAACACTCTTCATGCATTACGAATTCGACAAACATTCATTACGGAGATGTGAGCATGTGGATTAACGATCTTTCAATCACCATACAAGGCATATTTACACCTAGAAATATTTACTCTGATTTCAAAGATTTTCCCATGGACAGTTTTGAAAATGAGGCAGAATGCACAGAAAAATACCCTTGGAGTGTTTCTACACAATAGACATATATGGTACACTTTCACTCACTGTAACATTCCATGTTCCGAACACGCTACATACATCACGGATTCGACAAACATTAATTGCTGAGTTGTGAGCTTGTGTATTACCGAACTTTAATAAACCATACAGGACATATTGACACCTAAAATCATTTACTCAGGTTTCACAGCAGTTTCATAACACCAGTTTCGAAAATGAAACTGATTTTGCAGGAAAATTCTCCTGCAGCGTGTTCTAACCTATAGACATGTAATTTACATAGACTAGATCACCGTGAAATTCCGTGTTTCAAATAAGCTACATGCATCACAGATTCGTCTAATATTCACAACAGAGTTTTTGGCATGTTTTTTACCGAAATTTCATCCACCAAAAACGCATATTGACACTTAGAATCATTTTCTCATATTTTGATTTTTTTCCTAATGCCAGTTTAGAAAATGAGGCAGATTTCACAGACAAATGCTCTTGGAGCGAGTTCTACCCAATAGAAATGTAATTTACATTGTTTTCCTCACCGTGATATTCCGTGTTCGAAAAACGCTACATGCATCACGGATTCGACAAACATTTTTAATGAGATGTGAACATGTGTATTACCGAACTTTCATCCACCATACAAGGCATATTTACACCTCGAAATATTTATTCTGATTTAGTAGATTTCTCATAATGTCAGCCTCTAAAATCATGCAGTTTTCACAGAAAACTCCTCTTGGAGCGAGGTCTACCCAATAGACATGTAATTTAAACTGTTCCCACACTATAACATTCCATGTTCTGAACACGCTACATGCATTCATGTTTTGACAAATATTCTTTAAGGAGTTGTGAGCATGAGGATTACCAAACTTTCAATCACCATACAAGGCATATTTACACCTATAAAAATTTACTTTCTGTTCAAAGGTTTTTCCTAACTGCAGTTTCGAAAATGAGGCAGTTTCACAGAAAAATTCCCTTGGAGCAACTTCTACACAAAAGACATGTAATTTACATGGATTCTCTCAACGTGAAATTCAGTGTTCCTAGAAAGCTGCATACATCATGGATTCAACAAAAATTCACTACAGATATGTTAGCATGTGGATTACTGAACTTTCAGTCACCATACAAGTCATATTGACACGTAGAAGCATTTTCCCAAATTTCATAGTGTTTCCTAATGCCAGTTTGAAAATGAGTCAGATTTTGAAGAAAAATGCTTTTGGAGCGAGTTCTACCCAATACACATGTAATTTACAAAGTTTCTATCACCGTGATATTCTGTGATCCGAACACTCTACATGGATCACGGATTCGACAAACATTCTTAATGAGTTGTGAACATGTGGATTAAAGATCTTTCATCCACAATACGAGGCATATATACACCTAGA
>NW_022588095.1:0-23678 GCF_009834535.1 Camelus ferus | reverse complement strand
GCCTAGGAGATCCAGGGTGCTGCAGACAGAACACGGATCCTCCCCCACCCCAACTCAGAATTCCGGAACACGGCGACTGTGGGGGGGAGGTTCGGGGCCGCCCCCTCCACGCAGCTGCCTGGGTCAACAGGTGTTCCCTGGCAGGGGAAGTCCGATAATTCCCTCCCTGGTCCATGGGGAGGCACAAGATGCTACCTGCGTTTCCAGCCCAACCCCTGCCTTTCCTCGGCAGCCCGCACTGGGACGGACTGGAAAGACACTCGAAGGGCTCTAGGAGATGGTGCTGTGCAGACAGAAGACGGATCCTCCCCACACTCAGAATTCCGGAACACGGATGACAGTGAGGGGGAGGTTCCGGGCCGCCCTCCACGCAGCTGCCTTGTGTCACAGGTGATCCTTGGCAGGTGGGAATTCCGCTATTACCACCCCTGTCCATGGGGAGGCACTAGATGCTACCTGCGTTTCCACCACAACCCCCTCCTTTCCCCGGCAGCCCGCACTGGGAGGGACTCGGGAAGACACTCGAAGGGCTCCTAGGAGATCCCGGGTGCTGCAGACAGAAGACGGAAAACCTCCCCACACTCGAATTCGGAAAACAGGTTGACTGTGTGGGGGGAGGTTGGGGCCGCCCTCCACGCAGCTGCTGGTGTCACAGGTGTTCCCTGGCAGGGGGACCGTCCGCTAAATTACCTCCCTTGTCCATGGGGAGGCACAAGATGCTACCTGCTTTTCCAGCACAACCCCTACCTTTCCTGGAACAGCCCGCACAGTGTTGGACTGGGGAAGACACTCGAAAGGCTCCTAGGAGAACCCGGGGTGCAGACAGAAGACGGAACCTCCCCACACTCAGAATTCCGGAACACGTGTGATTGTGGGTGAGGTTTATGGCCCACTCCACGCAGCTTCCTGGTGTCACAGTTGTTCCCTGGCAGGGGGAAGTCCGCTAATTACCTCCCTTGTCCATGGGGAGGCACTAGATGCTACCTGCTTTTCCAGCCAAACCCCCGCCTTCCCTGGCAGCCCCGCACTGGGAGGGCTGGGTGAAGACACTCGAAGGGCTCCTAGGAGATCCCGGGTGCTGGCAACAGAAGACGGATCCTCCCCACACTCAGAATCCGGAAACACGGCTGACTGTGTGTGGGGAGGTTCGGGGCCGCCCTCCACGCAGCTGCCTGGTGTCACAGGTGTTCCCTGGCAGGGGAAGTCCGCTAATTACTCCCTTGTCCATGGGGGAGGCACTATGATGCTACCTGCGTTTCCAGCCCAAACCCCGCCTTCCCCGGCAGCCCGCACGGGAGGGAACTGGGGAAGACACTCGAAGGGGCTCCTAGGAGATCCCGGGTGCTGCAGACAGAAGACGGAACCTCCCCCACACTCAGAATCCGGAACACGGCTGACTAGTGTGGGGGAGTTCGGGGCCGCCCTCCACGGCAGCTGCCTGGTGTCACAGGTGTTCCCTGCAGGGGAAGTCCGGCTAATTACCTCCCCTGTCCATGGGGGAGGCACTAGATGCTACCTGCGTTTCCAGCCCAACCCCCGCATTTCCCTGGCAGCCCGCACTGGGAGGGACTCGGGGAAGACACTCGAAGGGCTCCTAGGAGATCCCGGGTGCTGCAGACAGAAGACGGAACCTCCCCACACTCAGAATTCCGAACACGGGTGACTGTGTGGGGGAGGTTCGGGTCCGCCCTCCCCGAAGCTGCCTGGTGTCACACGGTGTTCCCTGGCAGGGAGAAGTCCGCTAATTACCTCCCCTGTCCATGGGGAGGCACTAGATGCTACCTGCGTTCCAGCCCAACTCCCTCCTTTCCCTCGGCAGCCCGCACAGGGAGGGACTCGGGGAAGACACTCGAAGGGCTCCTAGGAGATCCCGGGTGCTGCAGACAGAAGACGGAACCTCCCCACACTCAGATTCCGGAACACGGTATGACTGTGTGGGTGAGGTTTACGGGCCGCACTCCACGCAGCTGCCTGGATGTCACAGGTGTTCCCTGGCAGGGGGAAGTCCGCTAATTACCTCCCTTGTCCATGGGGAGGCACTAGATGCTACCTGCGTTTCCAGCACAACCCCCTCCTTTCCCCGGCAGCCCGCACAGAGAGGGACTCTGGGAAGACACTCGAAGGGCTCCTAGGAGATCCCGGGTGCTGCAGACAGAAGACGGAACCTCCCCACACTCAGAATTCCGGAACACGGTTGACTGTGTGGGGGAGGTTCGGGGCCGCCCTCCACGCAGCTGCCTGGTGTCACAGGTGTTCCCTGGCAGGGAGAAGTCCGCTAATTACCTCCCCTGTCCATGGGGAGGCACTAGATGCTACCTGCGTTTCCAGCCCAACCCCCTCCTTTCCTCGGCAGCCCGCACTGGGACGGACTGGGGGAAGACACTCGAAGGGCTCCTAGGAGATCCCGGGTGCTGCAGACATAAGACGGAACCTCCCCACAATCAGAATTCCAGAACACGGCTGACTGTTTGGGGGAGGTTCGGGGCCGCCCTCCACGAGGCTGCCTGGTGTCACAGGTGTTCCCTGGCAGGGGAGAAGTCCGCTAATTACCTCCCCTGTCCATAGGGAGGCACTAGATGCTACCTGCGTTTCCAGCCCAACCCCCGCCGTTCCCCGGCAGCCCGCACAGGGAGGGACTGGGGGAAGACACTCGAAGGGCTCCTAGGAGATCCCGGGTGCTGCAGACAAAAGACGGAACCTCCCCACACTCAGAATCCCGGAACACGTCTGACTGTGTGGGAGAGGTTCGGGGCCGCCCTCCACGCAGCTGCCTGGTGTCACAGGTGTTCCCTGGCAGGGGGAAGTCCGCTAATTACCTCCCCTGTCCATGGGGAGGCACTAGATGCTACCTGAGATTCCAGCCAAACCCCCTCCTTTCCCCGGCAGCTCGCAGTGGGAGGGACTCGGGGAAGACACTCGAAGGGCTCCTAGGAGATCCCGGGTGCTGCAGACAGAAGACGGAATCCTCCCCACACTCAGAATTCCGGAACATGGCTGACTGTGTTGGAGAGGTTCGGGGCCGCCCTCCACGCAGCTGCCTGGTGTCACAGGTGTTCCCTGGAAGGGGGAAGTCAGCTAATTACCTCCCCTGTCCATGGGGAGGCACTAGATGCTACCTGAGATTCCAGCCAAACCCCCTCCTTTCCCCGGCAGCTCGCAGTGGGAGGGATTCGGGGAAGACACTCGAAGGGCTCCTAGGAGATCCCGGGTGCTGCAGACAGAAGACGGATCCTCCCCACACTCAGAATTCCGGAACATGGCTGACTGTGTTGGAGAGGTTCGGGGCCGCCCTCCACGCAGCTGCCTGGTGTCACAGGTGTTCCCTGGAAGGGGGAAGTCCACTAATTACCTCCCCTGTCCATGGGGAGGCACTAGATGCTACCTGAGATTCCAGCCAAACCCCCTCCTTTCCCCGGCAGCTCGCAGTGGGAGGGATTCGGGGAAGACACTCGAAGGGCTCCTAGGAGATCCCGGGTGCTGCAGACAGAAGACGGATCCTCCCCACACTCAGAATTCCGGAACATGGCTGACTGTGTTGGAGAGGTTCAGGGCCGCCCTCCACGCAGCTGCCTGGTGTCACAGGTGTTCCCTTGCAGGGGGAAGTCCGCTAATTACCTCCCCTGTCCATGGGGAGGCACTAGATGCTACCTGCGTTTCCAGCCCAACCCCCTCCTTTCCTCGGCAGCCCGCACTGGGACGGACTGGGGGAAGACACTCGAAGGGCTCCTAGGAGATCCCGGGTGCTGCAGACAGAAGACGGAACCTCCCCACACTCAGAATTCCGGAACACGGGTGACTGTGTGGGGGAGGTTTAGGGCCGCCCTCCACGCAGCTGCCTGGTGTCACAGGTGTTCCCTGGCAGGGGGAAGTCCGCTAATTACCTCCCTGTCCATGGGGAGGCACTAGATGCTACCTGCGTTTCCAGCCCAACCCCCGCCTTTCCCCGGCAGCCCGCACTGGGAGGGACTCGGGGAAGACACTCGAAGGGCTCCTAGGAGATCCCGGGTGCTGCAGACAGAAGACGGAACCTCCCCACACTCAGAATTCCGGAACACGGCTGACTGTGTGGGGGAGGATTCGGGGCCGCCCTCCACGCAGCTGCCTGGTGTCACAGGTGTTCCCTGGCAGGGGGAAGTCCGCTAATTACCTCCCTTGTCCATGGGGAGGCACTAGATGCTACCTGCGTTTCCAGCCCAACCCCCGCCTTTCCCGGCAGCCCGCACTGGGAGGGACTCGGGGAAGACTCTCGAAGGGCTCCTAGGAGATCCCGGGTGCTGCAGACAAAAGACGGAACCTCCCCACACTCAGAATCCGGAACACGTCTGACTGTGTGGGTAGAGGTTCGGGGCCGCCCTCCACGCAGCTGCCTGGTGTCACAGGTGTTCCCTGGCAGGGGGAAGTCCGCTAATTACCTCCCCTGTCCATGGGGAGGCACTAGATGCTACCTGCGTTTCCAGACCAACCCCCTCCTTTCCTCGGCAGCCCGCACTGGGACGGGACTGGGGAAGACACTCGAAGGGCTCCTAGGAGATCCCGGGTGCTGCAGACAGAAGACGGAACCTCCCACACTCAGAATTCCGGAACACGGGTCACTGTGTTGGTGAGGTTTAGGGCCGCACTCCACGCAGCTTCCTGGTGTCACCGGTGTTCCCTGGCAGGGGGAATTCTGCTAATTACCTCCCTTGTCCATGGGGATGCACTAGATGCTACCTGCGTTTCCAGCACAACCCCCGCCTTTCCCTGGCTGCCCGCACAGGGAGGGACTGGGGGAAGTCTCTCGAAGGGCTCCTAGGAGATCCCGGTTGCTGCAGTCAAAAGACGGAACCTCCCCACACTCAGAATTCCGGAACACGTCTGACTGTGTGGTAGATGTTCGGGGCCGCCCTCCACGCAGCTGCCTGGTGTCACAGGTGTTCCCTGGCAGGGAGAAGTCCGCTAATTACCTCCCCTGTCCATGGGGAGGCACTAGATGCTACGTGCGTTTCCAACCCAACCCCCTCCTTTCCTCGGCAGCCCGCCCTGGGACGGACTGGGGGAAGACACTCGAAGGGCTCCTAGGAGATCCCGGGTGCTGCAGACAGAAGACGGAACCTCCCCACACTCAGAATTCCGGAACACGGTTGACTGTGTGGGTGAGGTTACGGGCCGCCCTCCACGCAGCTGCCTGATGTCACAGGTGTTCCCTGGCAGGGGGAAGTCCGCTAATTACCTCCCCTGTCCATGGGGAGGCACTAGATGCTACCTGCGTTTCCAGCACAACCCCCTCCTTTCCCCGGCAGCCCGCACAGGGAAGGACTCTGGGAAGACACTCGAAGGGCTCCTAGGAGATCCCGGGTGCTGCAGACAGAAGACGGAACCTCCCCACACTCAGAATTCCGGAACACGGCTGACTGTGTGGGGGAGGTTCGGGGCCGCCCTCCACGCAGCTGCCTGGTGTCACAGGTGTTCCCTGGCAGGGAGAAGTCCGCTAATTACCTCCCCTGTCCATAGGGGAGGCACTAGATGCTACCTGCGTTTCCAGCCCAACCCCCGCCTTTCCCCGGCAGCCCGCACAGGGAGGGACTGGGGGAAGACACTCGAAGGGCTCCTAGGAGATCCCGGGTGCTGCAGACAAAAGACGGAACCTCCCCACACTCAGAATCCCGGAACACGGCTGACTGTGTGGGAGAGGTTCGGGGCCGCCCTCCACGCAGCTGCCTGGTGTCACAGGTGTTCCCTGGCAGGGGGAAGTCCGCTAATTACCTCCCTTGTCCATGGGGAGGCACTAGATGCTACCTGCTTTTCCAGCCCAACCTCCGCCATTCCCCTGCAGCCCGCACATGGAGGGACTGGGGGAAGACACTCGAAGGGCTCCTAGGTAGATCCCGGGTGCTGCAGACATAAGACGGAACCTCCCCACAATCAGAATTCCGGAACACGGTTGACTGTGTGGGTGAGGTTTAGGGCCGCCCTCCACAGCAGCTTCCTGCTGTCACAGGTGTTCCCTGGCAGGGGGAAGACCGCTAATTACCTCCCATGTCCATGGGGAGGCACTAGATGCTACCTGAGATTCCAGCCCAACCCCCGCCTTTCCCCGGCAGCCCGCAGTGGGAGGGATTCGGGGAAGACACTCGAAGGGCTCCTAGGAGATCCCGGGTGCTGCAGACAGAAGACGGATCCTCCCCACACTCAGAATTCCGGAACACGGCTGACTGTGTGGGAGAGGTTCGGGGCCGCCCTCCACGCAGCTGCCTGGTGTCACAGGTGTTCCCTGGCAGGGGGAAGTCCGCTAATTACCTCCCCTGTCCATGGGGAGGCACTAGATGCTACCTGCGTTTCCAGCACAACCCCCTCCTTTCCTCGGCAGCCCGCACTGGGACGGACTCGGGGAAGACACTCGAAGGGCTCCTAGGAGATCCCGGGTGCTGCAGACAGAAGACGGAACCTCCCCACACTCAGAATTCCGGAACACGGCTGACTGTGTGGGTGAGGTTTAGGGCCGCACTCCACGCAGCTGCCTGGTGTCACAGGTGTTCCCTGGCAGGGGGAAGTCCGCTAATACCTCCCTGTCCATGGGGAGGCACTAGATGCTACCTGCGTTTCCAGCCCAACCCCCGCCTTTCCCCGGCAGCCCGCACTGGGAGGGACTCGGGGAAGACACTCGAAGGGCTCCTAGGAGATCCCGGGTGCTGCAGACAGAAGACGGAACCTCCCCACACTCAGAATTCCGGAACACGGCTGACTGTGTGGGGGAGGTTTGGGGCCGCCCTCCACGCAGCTGCCTGGTGTCACAGGTGTTCCCTGGCAGGGAGAAGTCCGCTAATTACCTCCCCTGTCCATGGGGAGGCACTAGATGCTACCTGCGTTTCCAGCCCAACCCCCTCCTTTCCTCGGCAGCCCGCACTGGGACGGACTGGGGAAGACACTCGAAGGGCTCCTAGGAGATCCCGGGTGCTGCAGACAGAAGACGGAACCTCCCCACACTCAGAATTCCGGAACACGGGTGACTGTGTTGGTGAGGTTCGGGGCCGCCCTCCACGAAGCTTCCTGGTGTCACCGGTGTTCCCTGGCAGGGGGAAGTCCGCTATATACCTCCCCTGTCCATGGGGAGGCACTAGATGCTACCTGCGTTTCCAGCCCAACCCCCGCCTTTCCCCGGCTGCCCGCACTGGGAGGGACTCGGGGAAGAATCTCGAAGGGCTCCTAGGAGATCCCGGGTGCTGCAGACAAAAGACGGAACCTCCCCACACTCAGAATCCCGGAACACGTCTGACTGTGTGGTAGAGGTTCGGGGCCGCACTCCACGCAGCTTCCTGCTGTCACAGGTGTTCCCTGGCAGGGGGAAGTCCGCTAATTACCTCCCCTGTCCATGGGGAGGCACTAGATGCTACCTGGGTTTCCAGCCCAACCCCCGCCTTTCCCCGGCATGCCCGCACTGGGAGGGACTCGGGGAAGACATCTCGAACGGGCTCCTAGGAGATCCCGGGTGCTGCAGACAAAAGACGGAACCTCCCCACACTCAGAATCCCGGAACACGTCTGACTGTGTGGGTAGAGGTTCGGGGCCGCACTCCACGCAGCTTCCTGCTGTCACAGGTGTTCCCTGGCAGGGGGAAGTCCGCTAATTACCTCCCCTGTCCATGGGGAGGCACTAGATGCTACCTGCGTTTCCAGCCCAACCCCCGACTTTCCCCGGCATGCCCGCACTGGGAGGGACTCGGGGAAGACACTCGAAGGGCTCCTAGGAGATCCCGGGTGCTGCAGACAGAAGACGGAACCTCCCCACACTCAGAATTCCGGAACACGGCTGACTGTGTGGGGGAGGTTTGGGGCCGCCCTCCACGCAGCTGCCTGGTGTCACAGGTGTTCCCTGGCAGGGAGAAGTCCGCTAATTACCTCCCCTGTCCATGTGGAGGCACTAGATTCTACCTGCGTTTCCAGCACAACCTCCTCTTTTCCTCGGCAGCCCGCACTGGGACGGACTGGGGGAAGACACTCGAAGGGCTCCTAGGAGATCACGGGTGCTGCAGACAGAAGACGGAACCTCCCCACACTCAGAATTCCGGAACACGGGTGACTGTGTTGGTGAGGTTTAGGGCCGCACTCCACGCAGCTTCCTGGTGTCACCGGTGTTCCCTGGCAGGGGGAAGTCCGCTATATACCTCCCTTGTCCATGGGGAGGCACTAGATGCTACCTGCGTTTCCAGCCCAACCCCCGCCTTTCCCCGGCTGCCCGCACTGGGAGGGACTCGGGGAAGAATCTCGAAGGGCTCCTAGGAGATCCCGGGTGCTGCAGACAAAAGACGGAACCTCCCCAAACTCAGAATCCCGGAACACGTCTGACTGTGTGGTAGAGGTTCGGGGCCGCCCTCCACGCAGCTGCCTGGTGTCACAGGTGTTCCCTGGCAGGGGGAAGTCCGCTAATTACCTCCCCTGTCCATGGGGAGGCACTAGATGCTACCTGCGTTTCCAGACCAACCCCCTCCTTTCCCCGGCAGCCAGCACTGGGACGGACTCGGGGAAGACATTCGAAGGGCTCCTAGGAGATCCCGGGTGCTGCAGACAGAAAACGGAACCTCCCCACACTCAGAATTCCGGAACACGTGTGACTGTGTTGGTGATGTTTAGGGCCGCACTCCACGCAGCTTCCTGGTGTCACCGGTGTTCCCTGGCAGGGGGAAGTCCGCTAATTACCTCCCTTGTCCATGGGGAGGCACTAGATGCTACCTGCGTTTCCAGCCCAACCCCCGCCTTTCCCCGGGTGCCCGCACTGGGAGGGACTCGGGGAAGACTCTCGAAGGGCTCCTAGGAGATCCCGGGTGCTGCAGACAAAAGACGGAACCTCCCCACACTCAGAATCCCGGAACACGTCTGACTGTGTGGTAGAGGTTCGGGGCCGCCCTCCACGCAGCTGCCTGGTGTCACAGGTGTTCCCTGGTAGGGGGAAGTCCGCTAATTACCTCCCCTGTCCATGGGGAGGCACTAGATGCTACCTGCGTTTCCAGCCCAACCCCCGCCTTTCCCTGGCAGCCCGCACAGGGAGGGACTGGGGGAAGACACTCGAAGGGCTCCTAGGAGATCCCGGTGTTGCAGACAGAAGACGGTACCTCCCCACACTCAGAATCCCGGAACACGGCTGACTGTGTTGGAGAGGTTCGGGGCCGCCCTCCACGCAGCTGCCTGGTGTCACAGGTGTTCCCTGGCAGGGGGAAGTCCGCTAATTACCTCCCTTGTCCATGGGGAGGCACTAGATGCTACCTGCGTTTCCAGCCCAACCCCCGCCTTTCCCCGGCTGCCCGCACTGGGAGGGACTGGGGGAAGTCTCTCGAAGGGCTCCTAGGAGATCCCGGGTGCTGCAGACAAAAGACGGAACCTCCCCACACTCTGAATCCCGGAACACGTCTGACTGTGTGGTAGAGGTTCGGGGCCGCCCTCCACGCAGCTGCCTGGTGTCACAGGTGTTCCCTGGCAGGTGGAAGTCCGCTAATTACCTCCCCTGTCCATGGGGGGGCACTAGATGCTACCTGCGTTTCCAGCACAACCCCCTCCTTTCCCTGGCAGCCCGCACAGAGAGGGACTCTGCGAAGACACTCGAAGGGCTCCTAGGAGATCCCGGGTGCTGCAGACAGAAGATGGAACCTCCCCACAATCAGAATTCCGGAACACGGTTGACTGTGTGGGGGAGGTTCGGGGCCGACCTCCACGCAGCTGACTGGTGTCACAGGTGTTCCCAGGCAGGGGGAAGTCCGCTAATTTCCTCCCCGGTCCATGGGGATGCACTATATGCTACCTGCGTTTCCAGCCCAACCCCCGCCATTCTCTGGCTGCCCGCACTGGGAGGGACTCGGGGAAGACTCTCGAAAGGCTCCTAGGAGATCCCGGGTGCTGCAGAGAGAAGACGGATCCTCCCCAAACTCAGAATTCCGGAACACTGGTGACAGTGTGGGTGAGGTTTAGGGCCGCCCTCCACGCAGCTTCCTGGTGTCACAGGTGTTCCCTGGCAGGGGGAAGTCCGCTAATTACCTCCCCTGTCCATGGGGAGGCACTAGATGCTACCTGCGTTTCCAGCCCAACCGCCGCCTTTCCCCAGCAGCCCGCAGAGGGAGGGACTTGGGGAAGACACTCGAAGGGCTCCTATGAGATCCCGGGTGCTGCAGACGTAAGACGGAACCTCCACACACTCAGAATTCCGGAACACGGCTGACTGTGTGGGTGAGGTTTATGGCCGCACTTCACGCAGCTTCCTGGTGTCACAGGTGTTCCCTCGCAGGGGGAAGTCCGCTAATTACCTCCCTTGTCCATGGGGAGGCACTAGATGCTACCTGCGTTTCCAGCCCAACCCCCGCCTTTCCCCGGCAGCCCGCAGAGGGAGGGACTGGGGGAAGACACTCGAAGGGCTCCTAGGAGATCCCGGGTGCTGCAGACAAAAGACGGAACCTCCCCACACTCAGAATCCCGGAACACGGATGACTGTGTTGGAGAGGATCGGGGCCGCCATCCACGCAGCTGCCTTGTGTCACAGGTGTTCCCTGGCAGGGGGAAGTCCGCTAATTACCTTCCTTGTCCATGGGGAGGCACAAGATGCTACCTGCTTTTCCAGCCCAACCTCCGCCATTCCCCTGCAGCCCATACAGTGAGGGACTGGGGGAAGACACTCGAAGGGCTCCTAGGAGATCCCGGGTGCTGCAGACAAAAGACGGAACCTCCCCACACTCAGAATCCCGGAATACGGCTGACTGTGTTGGAGAGGTTCTGGGCCGCCCTCCACGCAGCTGCCTGGTGTCACAGGTGTTCCCTGGCAGGGGGAAGTCCGCTAATTACCTCCCTTGTCCATGGGGAGGCACAAGATTCTACCTGCTTTTCCAGCCCAACCTCCGCCATTCCCAGGCAGCCCGCACAGGGAGGGACTGGGGGAAGACACTCGAAGGGCTCAGAGGTGAACCCGGGTGCTGCAGACATAAGACGGAACCTCCCCACACTCAGAATTCCGGAACACGTGTGACTGTGTGGGTGAGGTTTCGGGCTTCACTCCACGCAGCTTCCTGGTGTCACAGGTGTTCCCTGGCAGGGGGAAGTCCGCTAATTACCTCCCCTGTCCATGGGGAGGCACTAGATGCTACCTGCTTTTCCAGCCCAACCCCCTCCTTTCCTCGGCACCCCTGACTGTGACGGACTGGGGGAAGACACTCGAAGGGCTCCTAGGAGATCCCGGGTGCTGCAGACAAAAGACGGAACCTCCCCTCACTCAGAATCCCGGAACACGTCTGACTGTGTGGGTGAGGTTTAGGGCCGCCCTCCATGCAGCTGCCTGGTGTCACAGGGGTTCCCTGGCAGGGGGAAGTCCGCTAATTACCTCCCCTGTCCATGGGGAGGCACTAGATGCTACCTGCGTTTCCAGCCCAACCCCCGCATTTCCCCGGCAGCCCGCACTGGGAGGGACTCGGGGAAGACACTCGAAGGGATCCTAGGAGATCCCGGGTGCTGCAGACAGAAGACGGAACCTCCCTACACTCAGAATTCCGGAACACGGCTGACTGTGTGTGGGAGGTTCGGGGCCGCAGTCCACGCAGGTGCCTGGTGTCAGAGGTGTTCCCTGGCAGGGAGAACTCCGCTAATTACCTCCCCTGTCCATAGGGAGGCACTAGATGCTACCTGCGCTTCCAGCCCAACACCCTGCTTTCCTCGGCAGCCCGCACTGGGACGGACTGGGGGAAGACCCTCGAAGGGCTCCTAGGTGATCCCGGGTGCTGCAGACATAAGACGGAACCTCCCCACACTCAGAATTCCGGAACACCGGTGACTGTGTGGGTGAGGTTTAGGGCCGCACTCCACGCAGCTTCCTGGAGTCACAGGTGTTCCCTGGCAGGGGGAAGTCCGCTAATTACCTCCCTTGTCCATGGGGAGGCACTAGATGCTACCTGCTTTTCCAGCACAACCCCCGCCGTTCCCCGGCAGCCCGCACAGGGAGGGACTGGGGGAAGTAACTCGAAGGGCTCCTAGGAGATCCCGGGTGCTGCAGACAAAAGACGGAACCTCCCCACACCTAGAATTCCGGAACACGGATGACTGTGTGGGGGAGGTTCGGGGCCGCCCTCCACGCAGCTGCCTTGTGTCACAGGTGTTCCCTGGCAGGTTGAAGTCCGCTAATTACCTCCCCTGTCCATGGGGAGGCACTAGATGCTACCTGCGTTTCCAGCACAACCCCCTACTTTCCCCCGCAGCCCGCACATGGAGGGACTCTGGGAAGACACTCGAAGGGCTCCTAGGATATCCCGGGTGCTGCAGACAGAAGACGGAACCTCCCCACACTCAGAATTCCGGAACACGGTTGACTGTGTGGGTGAGGTTTAGGGCCGCCCTCCACACAGCTTCCTGGTGTCACAGGTTTTCCCTGGTAGGAGGAAAACGCTAATTACCTCCCCTGTCCATGGGGAGGCACTAGATGCTACCTGAGTTTCCAGCCCAACCCCCGCCTTTTCCTGGCAGCCCGCAGTGGGAGGGATTAGGGGAAGACACTCGAAGGGCTCCTAGGAGATCCCGGGTACTGCAGACAGAAGACGGAACCTCCCCACACTCAGAATCCCGGAACACGGCTGACTGAGTGAGGGAGGTTCGGGGCCGCCTTCCACGCAGCTGCCTGGTGTCACAGGTGTTCCCTGGCAGGGGGAAGTCCGCTAATTACCTCCCCTGTCCATGGGGATGCACTAGATGCTACCTGCGTTTCCAGCCCAACCCCCCATTTCTCTGGCTGCCCGCACTGGGAGGGACTCGGGGAAGACTCTCGAAGGGCTCCTAGGAGATCCCGGGTGCTGCAGACAGAAGACGGAACCTCCCCACACTCAGAATTCCGGAACACGTGTGACTGTGTGGGTGAGGTTTAGGGCCGCACTCCACGCAGCTTCCTGGTGTCACAGGTGTTCCCTGGCAGGGGGAAGTCCGCTAATTGCCTCCCTTGTCCATGGGGAGGCACTAGATGCTACCTGCTTTTCCAGGCCAACCCCCGCCTTTCCCCGGCAGCCCGCACAGTGAGGGACTGGGGGAAGACACTCGAAGGGCTCCTAGGAGATCCCGGGTGCTGCAGAGAAAACACGGAACCTCCCCACATTCAGAATCCCAGAACACGGCTGACTGTGTTGGAGAGGTTCGGGGCCGCCCTCCACGCAGCTGCCTGGTGTCACAGGTGTTCCCTGGCAGGGGGAAGTACGCTAATTACCTCCCTTGTCCATTGTGTGGCACAAGATGCTACCTGCTTTTCCAGCCCAAACTCCGCCATTCCCCGGCAGCCCGCAAAGGGAGGGACTGGGGGAAGACACTCGAAGGGCTCCTAGGAGATCCCGGGTGCTGCAGACAGTAGACGGAACCTCCCCACACTCAGAATTCCGGAACACGGCTGACTGTGTGTGGGAGGTTCGGGGCCGCAGTCCACGCAGGTGCCTGGTGTCAGAGGTGTTCCCTGGCAGGGAGAACTCCGCTAATTACCTCCCCTGTCCATAGGGAGGCACTAGATGCTACCTGCGCTTCCAGCCCGACACCCTGCTTTCCTCGGCAGCCCGCACTGGGACGGACTGGGGGAAGACCCTCGAAGGGCTCCTAGGAGATCCCGGGTGCTGCAGACATAAGACGGAACCTCCCCACACTCAGAATTCCGGAACACCGGTGACTGTGTGGGTGAGGTTTAGGGCCGCACTCCACGCAGCTTCCTGGAGTCACAGGTGTTCCCTGGCAGGGGGAAGTCCGCTAATTACCTCCCTTGTCCATGGGGAGGCACTAGATGCTACCTGCTTTTCCAGGCCAACCCCCGCCTTTCCCCGGCAGCCCGCACAGTGAGGGACTGGGGGAAGACACTCGAAGGGCTCCTAGGAGATCCCGGGTGCTGCAGACAAAACACGGAACCTCCCCACATTCAGAATCCCGGAACACGGCTGACTGTGTTGGAGAGGTTCGGGGCCGCCCTCCACGCAGCTGCCTGGTGTCACAGGTGTTCCCTGGCAGGGGGAAGTCCGCTAATTACCTCCCTTGTCCATGGGGTGGCACAAGATGCTACCTGCTTTTCCAGCCCAAACTCCGCCATTCCCCGGCAGCTCGCAAAGTGAGGGACTGGGGGAAGACACTCGAAGGGCTCCTAGGAGATCCCGGGTGCTGCAGACCGAAGACGGAACCTCCCCACACTCAGAATTCCGGAACACGGTTGACTGTGTGGGGGAAGTTCGGGGCCGACCTCCACGCAGCTGCCTGGTGTCACAGGTGATCCCTGGCAGGGTGAAATCCGCTAATTACCTCCCCTGTCCATGGGGATGCACTAGATTCTACCTGCGTTTCCAGCCCAACCCCCGCTTTTCTCTGGCTGCCCGCACTGGGAGGGACTCGGGGAAGACTCTCGAAGGGCTCCTAGGAGATCCCGGGTGCTGCAGACAGAAGACGGAACCTCCCCACACTCAGAATTCCGGAACACGGCTGACTGTGTGGGGGAGGTTCGGGGCCGCCCTCCACGCAGCTGCCTGGTGTCACAGGTGTTCCCTGGCAGGGGGAAGTCCGCTAATTACCTCCCCTGTCCATGGGGAGGCACAAGATGCTACCTGCTTTTCCAGCCCAACCCCCGCCTTTCCCCGGCAGCCCGCACTGGGAGGGACTGGGGGAAGACACTCGAAGGGCTCCTAGGAGATCCCGGGTGCTGCAGACAGAAGACGGAACCTCCCCACACTCAGAATTCCGGAACACGGATGACTGTGTGGGGGAGGTTCGGGGCCGCCCTCCACGCAGCTGCCTGGTGTCACAGGTGATCCCTGGCAGGGGGAAGTCCGCTAATTACCTCCCTTGTCCATGGGGAGGCACAAGATGCTACCAGCTTTTCCAGCCCAACCCCCGCCTTTCCCCGGCAGCCCGCACTGCGAGGGACTCTGGGAAGACACTCGAAGGCTCCTAGGAGATCCCGGGTGCTGCAGACAGAAGACGGAACCTCCCCACACTCAGAATTCCGGAACACGGCTGACTGTGTGGGGGAGGTTCGGGGCCGCCCTCCACGCAGCTGCCTGGTGTCACAGGTGTTCCCTGGCAGGGGGAAGTCCGCTAATTACCTCCCTTGTCCATGGGGAGGCACAAGATGCTACCTGCTTTTCCAGCCCAACCCCCGCCTTTCCCCGGCAGCCCGCACAGTGACGGACTGGGGGAAGACACTCGAAAGGCTCCTAGGAGAACCCGGGTGCTGCAGACAGAAGACGGAACCTCCCCAAACTCAGAATTCCGGAATACGTGTGACTGTGTGGGTGAGGTTTAGGGCCGCCCTCCACGCAGCTGCCTGGTGTCACAGGTGTTCCCTGGCAGGGGGAAGTCCGCTAATTACCTCCCCTTTCCATGGGGAGGCACTAGATGCTACCTGCGTTTCCAGCCCAACCCCCTCCTTTCCTCGGCAGCCCGCACTAGGACGGACTGGGGGAAGACACTCGAAGAGCTCCTAGGAGATCCCGGGTGCTGCAGACAGAAGACGGAACCTCCCCACACTCAGAATTCCGGAACACGACTGACTGTGTGGGGGAGGTTCTTGGCCGCCCTCCACGAATCTGCCTGGTGTCACAGGTGTTCCCTGGCAGGGGGAAGTCCGCTAATTACCTCCCTTGTCCATGGGGAGGCACTAGATGCTACCTGCTTTTCCAGGCCAACCCCCGCCTTTCCCAGGCAGCCCGCACAGTGAGGGACTGGGGGAAGACACTCGAAGGGCTCCTAGGAGATCCCGGGTGCTGCAGACAAAACACGGAACCTCCCCACATTCAGAATCCCGGAACACGGCTGACTGTGTTGGAGAGGTTCGGGGCCGCCCTCCACGCAGCTGCCTGGTGTCACAGGTGTTCCCTGGCAGGGGGAAGTACGCTAACTACCTCCCTTGTCCATGGGGTGGCACAAGATGCTACCTGCTTTTCCAGCCCAAACTCCGCCATTCCCCGGCAGCCCGCAAAGGGAGGGACTGGGGGAAGACACTCGAAGGGCTCCTAGGTTAACCCGGGTGCTGCAGACATAAGACGGAACCTCCACACACTCAGAATTCCGGAACACGGATGACTGTGTGGGGTAGGTTCGGGGCCGCCCTCCACGCAGCTGCCTTGTGTCACAGGTGTTCCCTGGCAGGTGGAAGTCCGCTAATTACCTCCCCTGTCCATGGGGAGGCACTAGATGCTACCTGCTTTTCCAGCACAACCCCCTCCTTTCCCCGGCAGCCTGCAAAGGGAGGGACTCTGGGAAGACAATCGAAGGGCTCCTAGGAGATCCCGGGTGCTGCAGACAGAAGACGGAACCTCCCCACACTCAGAATTCCGGAACACGGTTGACTGTGTGGGGGAGGTTCGGGGCCGACCTCCACGCAGCTGCCTGGTGTCACAGGTGATCCCTGGCCGGGTGAAATCCGCTAATTACCTCCCCTGTCCATGGGGATGCACTAGATTCTTCCTGCGTTTCCAGCCCAACCCCCGCTTTTCTCTGGCTGCCCGCACTGGGAGGGACTCGGGGAAGACTCTCGAAGGGCTCCTAGGAGATCCCGGGTGCTGCAGACAGAAGACGGAACCTCCCCACACTCAGAATTCCGGAACACGGCTGACTGTGTGGGGGAGGTTCGGGGCCGCCCTCCACGCAGCTGCCTGGTGTCACAGGTGTTCCCTGGCAGGGGGAAGTCCGCTAATTACCTCCCCTGTCCATGGGGAGGCACAAGAAGCTACCTGCTTTTCCAGCCCAACCCCCGCCTTTCCCTGGCAGCCCGCACAGGGAGGGACTGGGGGAAGACACTCCAAGGGCTCCTAGGAGATCCCGGGTGCTGCAGACAGAAGACGGAACCTCCCCACACTCAGAATTCCGGAACACGGATGACTGTGTGGGGGAGGTTCGGGGCCGCCCTCCACGCAGCTGCCTGGTGTCACAGGTGTTCCCTGGCAGGGGGAAGTCCGCTAATTACCTCCCTTGTCCATGGGGAGGCACAAGATGCTACCAGCTTTTCCAGCCCAACCCCCGCCTTTCCCCGGCAGCCCGCACTGCGAGGGACTCTGGGAAGACACTCGAAGGGCTCCTAGGAGATCCCGGGTGCTGCAGACAGAAGACGGAACCTCCCCAAACTCAGAATTCCGGAACACGGCTGACTGTGTGGGGGAGGTTCTGGGCCGCCCTCCACGCAGCTGCCAGGTGTCACAGGTGTTCCCTGGCAGGGGGAATTCCGCTAATTACCTCCCTTGTCCATGGGGAGGCACAAGATGCTACCTGCTTTTCCATCCCAACCCCCGCCTTTCCCCGACAGCCCGCACAGTGACGGACTGGGGGAAGACACTCGAAAGGCTCCTAGGAGAACCCGGGTGCTGCAGACAGAAGACGGAACCTCCCCACACTCAGAATTCCGGAATACGTGTGACTGTGTGGGTGAGCTTTAGGGCCGCCCTCCACGCAGCTGCCTGGTGTCACAGGTGTTCCCTGGCAGGGGGAAGTCCGCTAATTACCTCCCCTGTCCATGGGGAGGCACTAGATGCTACCTGCTTTTCCAGCCCAACCCCCGCATTTCCCCTGCAGCCCGCACAGGGAGCGACTGGGGGAAGACACTCGAAAGGCTCCTAGGAGAACCCGGGTGCTGCAGACAGAAGACGGAACTTCCCCACAATCAGAATTCCGGAACACGGCTGACTGTGTGGGGGAGGTTCGGGGCCGCCCTCCACGAAGCTTCCTGGTGTCACAGGTGTTCCCTGGCAGGGAGAAGTCCGCTAATTACCTCCCATGTCCATGGGGAGGCACTAGATGCTACCTGCGTTTCCAGCCCACACCCTCCTTTCCTCGGCAGCCCGCACTGGGACGGACTGGGGGAAGACACTCGAAGGGCTCCTAGCAGATCCCGGGTGCTGCAGACAGAAGACGGAACCTCCCCGCACTCAGAATTCCGGAACAAGGGTGACTGTGTGGGTGAGGTTTATGGCCGCACTCCACGCAGCTTCCTGGTGTCACAGGTGTTCCCTGGCAGGTGGAAGTCGGCTAATTACCTCCCTTGTCCATGGGGAGGCACTAGATGCTACCTGCTTTTCCAGCCCAACACCCGCATTTCCCCGGCAGCCCGCACAGGGAGGGACTGGGGGAAGACACTCGAAGGGCTCCTAGGAGATCCCGGGTGCTGCAGACAAAAGACGGAACCTCCCCACACTCAGAATTTCGGAACACGGCTGACTGTGTTGGGGAGGTACGGGGCCGCACTCCACGGAGCTGCCTGGTGTCACAGGTGTTCCCTGGTAGGGGGAAGTCTGCTAATTACCTCCCCTGTCCATGGGGAGGCACAAGATGCTACCTGCTTTTCCAGCTAAACCCCCGCCATTCCCCGGCAGCCCGCAAAGGGAGGGACTGGGCTTAGACACTCGAAGGGCTCCTAGGAGAACCCGGGTGCTGCAGACATAAGACGGAACCTCCCCACACTCAGAATTCCGGAACACTGGTGACTGTGTGGGTGAGGTTTAAGGCCGCCCTCCACGCAGCTTCCTGGTGTCACAGGTGTTCCCTGGCAGGGGGAAGTCCGCTAATTACCTCCCCTGTCCATGTGGAGGCACTAGATGCTACCTGCGTTTCCAGCACAACCCCCTCATTTCCACGGCAGCCCGCAGTGGAGGGACTCGGGAAAGACACTCGAAGGGCTCCTAGGAGATCCCGGGTGCTGCAGACAGAAGACGGAACCTCCCCACACTCAGAATTCCGGAACAAGGGTGACTGTGTGGGTGAGGTTTAGGGCCGCACTCCACGCAGCTTCCTGGTGTCACAGGTGTTCCCTGGCAGGGGGAAGTCCGCTAATTACCTCCCTTGTCCATGGGGAGGCACTAGATTCTACCTGCGTTTCCAGCCCAACCCCGGACTTTCCCCGGCTGACCGCACTGGGAGGGACTCTGGGAAGAGTCTCGAAAGGCTCCTAGGAGATCCCGGGTGCTGCAGACAAAAGACGGAACCTCCCCACACTCAGAATTCCGGAACACGGGTGACTGTGTGGGGGAGGTTCGGGGCCGACCTCCACGCAGCTGCCTGGTGTCACAGGTGATCCCTGGCAGGGTGAAATCCGCTAATTACCTCCCCTGTCCATGGGGATGCACTAGATTCTACCTGCGTTTCCAGCCCAACCCCCGCTTTTCTCTGGCTGCCCGCACTGGGAGGGACTCGGGGAAGACTCTGGAAGGGCTCCTAGGAGATCCCGGGTGCTGCAGACAGAAGACGGAACCTCCCCACACTCAGAATTCCGGAACACGGCTGACTGTGTGGGGGAGGTTCGGGGCCGCCCTCCACGCAGCTGCCTGGTGTCACAGGTGTTCCCTGGCAGGGGGAAGTCCGCTAATTACCTCCCCTGTCCATGGGGAGGCACAAGATGCTACCAGCTTTTCCAGCCCAACCCCCGCCTTTCCCCGGCAGCCCGCACTGCGAGGGACTCTGGGAAGACACTCGAAGGGCTCCTAGGAGATCCCGGGTGCTGCAGACAGAAGACGGAACCTCCCCAAACTCAGAATTCCGGAACACGGCTGACTGTGTGGGGGAGGTTCTGGGCCGCCCTCCACGCAGCTGCCTGGTGTCACAGGTGTTCCCTGGCAGGGGGAAGTCCGCTAATTACCTCCCTTGTCCATGGGGAGGCACAAGATGCTACCTGCTTTTCCAGCCCAACCCCCGCCTTTCCCCGACAGCCCGCACAGTGACGGACTGGGGGAAGACACTCGAAAGGCTCCTAGGAGAACCCGGGTGCTGCAGACAGAAGACGGAACCTCCCCACACTCAGAATTCCGGAATACGTGTGACTGTGTGGGTGAGCTTTAGGGCCGCCCTCCACGCAGCTGCCTGGTGTCACAGGTGTTCCCTGGCAGGGGGAAGTCCGCTAATTACCTCCCCTGTCCATGGGGAGGCACTAGATGCTACCTGCTTTTCCAGCCCAACCCCCGCATTTCCCCTGCAGCCCGCACAGGGAGGGACTGGGGGAAGACACTCGAAAGGCTCCTAGGAGAACCCGGGTGCTGCAGACAGAAGACGGAACTTCCCCACAATCAGAATTCCGGAACACGGCTGACTGTGTGGGGGAGGTTCGGGGCCGCCCTCCACGAAGCTTCCTGGTGTCACAGGTGTTCCCTGGCAGGGAGAAGTCCGCTAATTACCTCCCATGTCCATGGGGAGGCACTAGATGCTACCTGCGTTTCCAGCCCACACCCTCCTTTCCTCGGCAGCCCGCACTGGGACGAACTGGGGGAAGACACTCGAAGGGCTCCTAGCAGATCCCGGGTGCTGCAGACAGAAGACGGAACCTCCCCGCACTCAGAATTCCGGAACAAGGGTGACTGTGTGGGTGAGGTTTATGGCCGCACTCCACGCAGCTTCCTGGTGTCACAGGTGTTCCCTGGCAGGTGGAAGTCGGCTAAATACCTCCCTTGTCCATGGGGAGGCACTAGATGCTACCTGCTTTTCCAGCCCAACACCCGCATTTCCCCGGCAGCCCGCACAGGGAGGGACTGGGGGAAGACACTCGAAGGGCTCCTAGGAGATCCCGGGTGCTGCAGACAAAAGACGGAACCTCCCCACACTCAGAATTTCGGAACACGGCTGACTGTGTGGGGGAGGTACGGGGCCGCACTCCACGGAGCTGCCTGGTGTCACAGGTGTTCCCTGGTAGGGGGAAGTCTGCTAATTACCTCCCCTGTCCATGGGGAGGCACAAGATGCTACCTGCTTTTCCAGCCCAACCCCCGCCATTCCCCGGCAGCCCGCAAAGGGAGGGACTGGGCTTAGACACTCGAAGGGCTCCTAGGAGAACCCGGGTGCTGCAGACATAAGACGGAACCTCCCCACACTCAGAATTCCGGAACACTGGTGACTGTGTGGGTGAGGTTTAAGGCCGCCCTCCACGCAGCTTCCTGGTGTCACAGGTGTTCCCTGGCAGGGGGAAGTCCGCTAATTACCTCCCCTGTCCATGGGGAGGCACTAGATGCTACCTGCGTTTCCAGCACAACCCCCTCATTTCCACGGCAGCCCGCAGTGGGAGGGACTCGGGAAAGACACTCGAAGGGCTCCTAGGAGATCCCGGGTGCTGCAGACAGAAGACGGAACCTCCCCACACTCAGAATTCCGGAACAAGGGTGACTGTGTGGGTGAGGTTTAGGGCCGCACTCCACGCAGCTTCCTGGTGTCACAGGTGTTCCCTGGCAGGGGGAAGTCCGCTAATTACCTCCCTTGTCCATGGGGAGGCACTAGATTCTACCTGCGTTTCCAGCCCAACCCCGGACTTTCCCCGGCTGCCCGCACTGGGAGGGACTCTGGGAAGAGTCTCGAAAGGCTCCTAGGAGATCCCGGGTGCTGCAGACAAAAGACGGAACCTCCCCACACTCAGAATTCCGGAACACGGGTGACTGTGTGGGGGAGGTTTAGGGCCGCACTCCACGCAGCTTCCTGGTGTCACAGGTGTTCCCTGGCAGGGGGAAGTCTGCTAATTACCTCCCTAGTCCATGGGGAGGCACTAGATGCTACCAGCTTTTCCAGCCCAAGCCCCGCCTTTCCCCGGCAGCCCGCACTGGGACGGACTGGGGGAAGACACTCGAAGGGCTCCTAGGAGATCCCGGGTGCTGCAGACAAAGACGGAACCTCCCCACACTCAGAATCCCGGAACACGGCTGACTGTGTTGGAGAGGTTCGGGGCCGCCCTCCACGCAGCTGCCTGGTGTCACAGGTGTTCCCTGGCAGGGGGAAGTCCGCTAATTACCTCCCTTGTCCATGGGGAGGCACAAGATGCTACCTGCTTTTCCAGCCCAACCTCCGCCATTCCCCGGCAGCCCGCACAGGGAGGGACTGGGGGAAGACACTCGAAGGGCTCCTAGGTGAACCCGGGTGCTGCAGACATAAGACGGAACCTCCCCACACTCAGAATTCCGGAACACGGATGACTGTGAGGGGGAGGTATGGGGCCGCCCTCCACGCAGCTGCCTTGTGTCACAGGTGTTCCCTGGCAGGTGGAAGTCCGCTAATTACCTCCCCTGTCCATGGGGAGGCACTAGATGCAACCTGCGTTTCCAGCACAACCCCCTCCTTTCCCCGGCAGCCCGCACAGGGAGGGACTCTGGGAATACACTCGAAGGGCTCCTAGGAGATCCCGGGTGCTGCAGCAAGAAGACGGAACCTCCCCACACTCAGAATTCCGGAACACGGCTGACTGTGTGGGGGAGGGTCGGGGCCGCCCTCCACGCAGCTGCCTGGTGTCACAGGTGTTCCCTGGAAGGGGGAAGTCCGCTAATTACCTCCCCTGTCCATGGGGAGGCACTAGATGCTACCTGAGTTTCCAGCCCAACCCCCGCCTTTCCCCGGCAGCCCGCAGTGGGAGGGATTCGGGGAAGACACTCGAAGGGCTCCGAGGAGATCCCGGGTGCTGCAGACAGAAGACGGAACCTCCCCACACTCAGAATTCCCGAACACGTGTGACTGTGTGGGGGATGTTCTTGGGCGCCCTCCACGCAGCTGCCTTGTGTCAGAGGTGTTCCCTGGCAGGGGGAAGTCCGCTAATTACCTCCCTTGTCCATGGGGAGGCACAAGTGCTACCTGCTTTTCCAGCTAAACCCCCGCCTTTCCCCGGCAGCCCGAACAGGGAGGGACGGGGGAAGACACTCGAAGGGCTCCTAGGAGAACCCGGGTGCTGCAGACATAAGACGGAACCTCCCCACACTCAGAATTCCGGAACACTGGTGACTGTGTGGGGAGGTTTAAGGCCGCCCTCCACGCAGCTTCTGTGTCACAGGTGTTCCCTGGCAGGGGGAAGTCCGCTAATTACCTCCCCTGTCCATGGGGAGGCACTAGATGCTACCTGCGTTTCCAGCACAACCCCGCATTTCCACGGCGCAGCCGCAGTGGGAGGGACTCGGGAAAAGACACTCGAAGGGCTCCTAGGAGATCCCGGGTGCTGCAGACAGAAGACGGAACCTCCCCACACTCAGAATTCCGGAAAAGTGTGACTGGGTGGGTGAGGTTTAGGGCCGCACTCCACGCAGCTTCCTGGTGTCACAGGTGTTCCCTGGCAGGGGGAAGTCCGCTAAAAATACCTCCCTTGTCCATGGGGAGGCACTAGATTCTACCTGCGTTTCCAGCCCAACCCCGGACTTTCCCCGGCTGCCCGCACTGGGAGGGACTTGGAAGTGTCTCGAAGGGCTCCTAGGAGATCCCGGGTGCTGCAGACAAAAGACGGAACCTCCCACACTCAGAATTCCGGAACACGGGTGACTGTGTGGGTGAGGTTTAGGGCCGCCACTCCACGCAGCTTCCTGGTGTCACAGGGTTCCCTGGCAGGGGGAAGTCTGCTAATTACCTCCCTTGTCCATGGGGAGGCACTAGATGCTACCTGCTTTTCCAGCACAAGCCCCGCCTTTCCCCGGCAGCCCGCACTGGGACGGACTGGGGGAAGACACTCGAAGGGCTCCTAGGAGATCCCGGGTGCTGCAGACAAAAGACGGAACCTCCCCACACTCAGAATCCCGGAACACGGCTGACTGTGTTGGAGAGGATCGGGGCCGCCCTCCACGCAGCTGCCTGGTGTCACAGGTGTTCCCTGGCAGGGGGAAGTCCGCTAATTACCTCCCTTGTCCATGGGGAGGCACAAGATGCTACCTGCTTTCCAGCCCAACCTCCGCAATTCCCCGGCAGCCCGCACAGGGAGGGACTGGGGGAAGACACTCGAAGGCTCCTAGGTGAACCCGGG